>NC_080053.1:22875096-22939815 GCF_026212465.1 Amaranthus tricolor
ACAATAATATATACTAAAAAGTTTTGTGTGCCAAGTTTCGTGCAAAACAAACCAAGTTTGAGCTACTTTATGCGCAAAAGTGCAAAAAACGCTTAAAAACCCATAAAATCGCAACATAACACGTTATTTTTAGCATATGACTATGATTTTGAATTCTAACCACTTCAAAAAGATAATATACACCAAATAGTGTTATGTGCCAAGTTTTGTGCAATACAAACAAAGTTTGAGCTACTTCACGCGCAAAAGAGCCCAAAATGCTTAAAAATCCATAAAATCGCAACTTAACACGTAATTTCTTGGATATGACTATGATTTTCAATTCTAACAACTTCAACACAATAATATATACCAAATAGTGTTGTGTGCAATGTTTCGTGCAAAACAAACCGTGTTTGAGGTACTTTATACGCAAAAGTGCCAAAAATGCTTAAAAACCCTTAAAATCGCAACTTAACACGTAATTTCTAGCATATGACTAGGATTTTCAATTCTAACCACTTCAACACAATAAAATATACCAAATAGTGTTGTGTGCCAAGTTGCGTGCAAAACAAACCAAGTTAATGCGCTACTTTATGCACGAAAAGTGCCAAAAAAGCATGAAAACGCATAAAATCGCAACTTAACACGTAATATAAGGCATATGACTATAATTTTCAATTCTAACCACTTCAACACAATAATACATACCAAATAGTGTTCTGTGCCATGTTTCGTACAAAACAAACCAAGTTCGAGCTACTTTATGCGCAAAAGTGTCAAAAACGCTTAAAAACCCATAAAATCGCAACTTAACACGTAATTTCTAGCGTATGACTATGATTTTCAATTCTAACCTCTTCAACACAATAATACATACCAAAAAGTGTTGTGTGCCATGTTTCGTGCAAAACAAACCAAGTTTGAGCTACTTTATGCGCAAAAGTGCCAAAAATGCTTCAAAACCCATAAATTCGCAACTTAACACGTAATTTCTCGTATATGACTATGATTTTCAATTCTAACCACTTGAACACAAAAATTTATACCAAATAGTGTTGTGTGCCATGTTTCGTGCAAAATAAACCATGTTTGAGCTACTTTATGCGCAAAAGTGCCAAAAACGCTTAAAAACCCTTAAAATCGCAACCTAACACGTAATTTCTAGCATATGACTATGATTTTCAATTCTAACCACGTCAACACAATAATATACACTAAAAACTTTTGTGTGCCAAGTTTCGTGCAAAACAAACCAAGTTTTTGCTACTTTATGCGCAAAAGTGCCAAAAATGCTTTAAAAACACATAAATTCGCAACTTAACACGTAATTTCTCGTATATGACTATGGTTTTCAACTCTAACCACTTGAACACAAAAATTTATACCAAATAGTGTTGTTTGCCATGTTTCGTGCAAAATAAACCATGTTTGAGCTACTTTATGCGCAAAAGTGTGAAAAACGCTTAAAAACCCTTAAAATCGCAACCTAACACGTAATTTCTAGCGTATGACTATGATTTTCAATTCTAACCACGTCAACACAATAATATATACTAAAAAATTTTGTGTGCTAAGTTTCGTGCAAAACAAACCAAGTTTGAGCTACTTTATGCGCAAAAGTGCTAAAAACGTTTAAAAACACATAAAATCGCAATTTAACACGTAATTTCTAGCATATGACTATGATTTTCAATTCTAACCACTTCAACAAATAAATTTTATACCAAAAGGTGTTGTGTGCCATGTTTCGTGCAAAACAAACCAAGTTTGAGCTACTTTATGCGCAAAAGTGCAAAAAACACATAAAAACCCATAAAATCGCAACATAACACGTAATTTTTAGCATATGACTATGATTTCTAATGCTAACCACTTCAAAAAGATTATATACACCAAATAGTGTTATGTGTCAAGTTTTGTGTAAAACAAACAAAGTTTGAGCTACTTCATGCGCAAAAGAGCCCAAAATGCTTAAAAATACATAAAAGCGCAACTTAAGACGTAATTTCTTGCATATGACTATGATTTTCAATTCTAACAACTTCAACACAATAATATATACCAAATAGTGTTGTGTGCCAAGTTTCGTGCAAAACAAACCGTGTTTGAGCTACTTTATACGCAAAAGTGCCAAAAGTGCTTAAAAACCCTTAAAATCGCAACTTAACACGTAATTTCTAGCATATGACTAGGATTTTAAATTCTAACCACTTCAACACAATAAAATATACCGAATAGTGTTGTGTGCCAAGTTGCGTGCAAAACAAACCAAGTTAAGGCGCTACTTTATGCACGAAAAGTGCCAAAAAAGCATGAAAACGCATAAAATCGCAACTTAACACGTAATATCTAGCATAGGACTATAATTTTCAACTCTAACCACTTCAACACAATAATATATAACAAATAGTGTTCTTTGCCATATTTCGTGCAAAACAAACCAAGTTCGAGCTACTTAATGCGCAAAAGTGCCAAAAACGCTTAAAAACCCATAAAATCGCAACTTAACACGTAATTTCTAGCATATGACTATGATTTTCAATTCTAACCTCTTCAACACAATAGTACATACCAAAAAGTGTTGTGTGCCATGTTTCGTGCAAAACAAACCAAGTTTGAGCTACTTTATGCGCAAAAGTGCCAAAAATGCTTCAAAACCCATAAATCCGCCACTTAACACGTAATTTCTCGTATATGACTATGATTTTCAACTTTAACCACTTGAACACAAAAATTTATACCAAATAGTGTTGTGTGCCATGTTTCGTGCAAAATAAACCATGTTTGAGCTACTTTATGCGCAAAATTGTCAAAAACGCTTAAAAACCCTTAAAATCGCAACCTAACACGTAATTTTTAGCATATGACTATGATTTTCAATTCTAACCACGTCAACACAATAATATATACTAAAAAGTTTTGTGTGCCAAGTTTCGTGCAAAACAAACCAAGTTTGAGCTACTTTATGCGCAAAAGTGCAAAAAACGCTTAAAAACCCATAAAATCGCAACATAACACGTTATTTTTAGCATATGACTATGATTTTGAATTCTAACCACTTCAAAAAGATAATATACACCAAATAGTGTTATGTGCCAAGTTTTGTGCAATACAAACAAAGTTTGAGCTACTTCACGCGCAAAAGAGCCCAAAATGCTTAAAAATCCATAAAATCGCAACTTAACACGTAATTTCTTGGATATGACTATGATTTTAAATTCTAACAACTTCAACACAATAATATATACCAAATAGTGTTGTGTGCAATGTTTCGTGCAAAACAAACCGTGTTTGAGGTACTTTATACGCAAAAGTGCCAAAAATGCTTAAAAACCCTTAAAATCGCAACTTAACACGTAATTTCTAGCATATGACTAGGATTTTCAATTCTAACCACTTCAACACAATAAAATATACCAAATAGTGTTGTGTGCCAAGTTGCGTGCAAAACAAACCAAGTTAATGCGCTACTTTATGCACGAAAAGTGCCAAAAAAGCATGAAAACGCATAAAATCGCAACTTAACACGTAATATAAGGCATATGACTATAATTTTCAATTCTAACCACTTCAACACAATAATACATACCAAATAGTGTTCTGTGCCATGTTTCGTACAAAACAAACCAAGTTCGAGCTACTTTATGCGCAAAAGTGTCAAAAACGCTTAAAAACCCATAAAATCGCAACTTAACACGTAATTTCTAGCGTATGACTATGATTTTCAATTCTAACCTCTTCAACACAATAATACATACCAAAAAGTGTTGTGTGCCATGTTTTGTGCAAAACAAACCAAGTTTGAGCTACTTTATGCGTAAAAGTGCCAAAAATGCTTCAAAACCCATAAATTCGCAACTTAACACGTAATTTCTCGTATATGACTATGATTTTCAATTCTAACCACTTGAACACAAAAATTTATACCAAATAGTGTTGTGTGGCATGTTTCGTGCAAAATAAACCATGTTTGAGCTACTTTATGCGCAAAAGTGCCAAAAACGCTTAAAAACCCTTAAAATCGCAACCTAACACGTAATTTCTAGCATATGACTATGATTTTCAATTCTAACCACGTCAACACAATAATATACACTAAAAACTTTTGTGTGCCAAGTTTCGTGCAAAATAAACCAAGTTTTTGCTACTTTATGCGCAAAAGTGCCAAAAATGCTTTAAAACCCATAAATTCGCAACTTAACACGTAATTTCTCGTATATGACTATGATTTTCAACTCTAACCACTTGAACACAAAAATTTATACCAAATAGTGTTGTGTGCCATGTTTCGTGCAAAATAAACCATGTTTGAGCTACTTTATGCGCAAAAGTGTGAAAAACGCTTAAAAACCCTTAAAATCGCAACCTAACACATAATTTCTAGCATATGACTATGATTTTCAATTTTAACCACGTCAACACAATAATATATACTAAAAAATTTTGTGTTCTAAGTTTCGTGCAAAACAAACCAAGTTTGAGCTACTTTATGCGCAAAAGTGCCAAAAACGTTTAAAAACAAATAAAATCGCAATTTAACACGTAATTTCTAGCATATGACTATGATTTTCAATTCTAACCACTTCAACAAATAAATTTTATACCAAAAGGTGTTGTGTGCCATGTTTCGTGCAAAACAAACCAAGTTTGTGCTACTTTATGCGCAAAAGTGCAAAAAAACGCTTAAAAACCCATAAAATCGCAACATAACACGTAATTTTTTGCATATGACTATGATTTCTAATGCTAACCACTTCAAAAAGATTATATACACCAAATAGTGTTATGTGTCAAGTTTTGTGTAAAACAAACAAAGTTTGAGCTATTTCATGCGCAAAAGAGCCCAAAATGCTTAAAAATACATAAAAGCGCAACTTAAGACGTAATTTCTTGCATATGACTATGATTTTCAATTCTAACAACTTCAACACAATAATATATACCAAATAGTGTTGTGTGCCAAGTTTCGTGCAAAACAAACCGTGTTTGAGCTACTTTATACCCAAAAGTGCCAAAAGTGCTTAAAAACCCTTAAAATCGCAACTTAACATGTAATTTCTAGCATATGACTAGGATTTTAAATTCTAACCACTTCAACACAATAAAATATACCGAATAGTTTTGTGTGCCAAGTTGCGTGCAAAACAAACCAAGTTAATGCGCTACTTTATGCACGAAAAGTGCCAAAAAAGCATGAAAACGCATAAAATCGCAACTTAACACGTAATATCTAGCATAGGACTATAATTTTCAACTCTAACCACTTCAACACAATAATATATACCAAATAGTGTTCTGTGCCATATTTCGTGCAAAACAAACCAAGTTCGAGCTACTTAATGCGCAAAAGTGCCAAAAACGCTTAAAAAACCCATAAAATCGCAACTTAACACGTAATTTCTAGCATATGACTATGATTTTCAATTCTAACCTCTTGAACACAATAATACATACCAAAAAGTGTTGTGTGCCATGTTTCGTGCAAAACAAACCAAGTTTGAGCTACTTTATGCGCAAAAGTGCCAAAAATGCTTCAAAACCCATAAATTCGCCACTTAACACGTAATTTCTCGTATATGACTATGATTTTCAACTCTAACCACTTGAACACAAAAATTTATACCAAATAGTGTTGTGTGGCATGTTTCGTGCAAAATAAACCATGTTTGAGCTACTTTATGCGCAAAAGTGTGAAAAACGCTTAAAAACCCTTAAAATCGCAACCTAACACGTAATTTCTAGCATATGACTATGATTTTCAATTCTAACCACCTCAACACAATAATATATACTAAAAAGTTTTTTGTGCCAAGTTTCGTGCAAAAGAAACCAAGTTTGAGCTACTTTATGCGCAAAAGTGCAAAAAACGCTTAAAAACCCATAAAATCGCAACATAACACGTTATTTTTAGCAA
Organism: Amaranthus tricolor; assembly: GCF_026212465.1. Lineage (NCBI taxonomy): Eukaryota > Viridiplantae > Streptophyta > Magnoliopsida > Caryophyllales > Amaranthaceae > Amaranthus > Amaranthus tricolor. Next base: position 22,880,996 of record NC_080053.1, read on the forward strand.
ATGACTATGATTTTGAATTCTAGCCACTTCAAAAAGATAATATACACCAAATAGTGTTATGTGTCAAGTTTTGTGCAAAACTAACAAAGTTTGAGCTACTTCACGCGAAAAAGAGCCCAAAATGCTTAAAAATCTATAAAATCGCAACTTAACATGTAATTTCTTGCATATGACTATGAATTTCAATTCTAACAACTTCAACACAATAATATTTACCAAATAGTGTTGCGTGCCAAGTTTCGTGCAAAACAAACCGCGTTTGAGCTACTTTATACGCAAAAGTGCCAAAAATGCTTAAAAACCCTTAAAATCGCAACTTAACACGTAATTTCTAGCATATGACTAGGATTTTCAATTCTAACCACTTCAACACAATAAAATATATCAAATAGTGTTGTTTGCCACGTTGCGTGCAAAACAAACCAAGTTAATGCGCAACTTTATGCACGAAAAGTTCCAAAAAAGCATGAACACGCATAAAATCGCAACTTAACACGTAATATCAAGCATATGACTATAATTTCCAATTCTAACTACTTCAACACAATAATATATACCAAATAGTGTTCTGTGCCATGTTTCGTGCAAAACAAACCAAGTTCGAGCTACTTTATGCGCAAAAGTGCCAAAAACGCTTAAAAACCCATAAAATCGCAACTTAACACGTAATTTCTAGCATATGACTATGATTTTCAATTCTAACCTCTTCAACACAATAATACATACCAAAAAGTGTTGTGCGCCAAGTTTCGTGCAAAACAAACCAAGTTTGAGCTACTTTATGCGCAAAAGTGCAAAAAATGCTTCAAAACCCATAAATTCGCAACTTAACACGTAATTTCTCGTATATGACTATGATTTTCAATTCTAACCACTTGAACACAAAAATTTATACCAAATAGTGTTGTGTGCCATGTTTCGTGCAAAATAAACCATGTTTGAGCTACTTTATGCGCAAAAGTGCCAAAAACGCTTAAAAACCCTTAAAATCGCAACCTAACACGTAATTTCTAGCATATGACTATGATTTTCAATTCTAACCACGTTAACTCAATAATATATTCTAAAAAGTTTTGTGTGCCAAGTTTCGTGCAAAACAAACCAAGTATGAGCTACTTTATGCGCAAAAGTGCCAAAAATGCTTCAAAACCCATAAATTCGCAACTTAACACGTAATTTCTCGTATATGACTATCATTTTCAACTCTAACCACTTGAACACAAAAATTTATACCAAATAGTGTTGTGTGCCATGTTTCGTGCAAAATAAACCATATTTGAGCTACTTTATGCGCAAAAGTGTGAAAAACGCTTAAAAACCCTTAAAATCGCAACCTAACACGTAATTTCTAGCATATGACTATGATTTTCAATTCTAACCACGTCAACACAATAATATACACTAAAAAATTTTGTGTGCCAAGTTTCGTGCAAAACAAACTAAGTTTGAGCTACTTTATGCGCAAAAGTGCCAAAAACATTTAAAAACCCATAAAATCGCAATTTAACACGTAATTTCTAGCATATGACTATGATTTTCAATTCTAACCACTTCAACAAAAAAATTTTATACCAAAAGGTGTTGTGTGCCATGTTTCGTGCAAAAGAAACCAAGTTTGAGCTCTTTTATGCGCAAAAGTGCCAAAAACGCTTGAAAACCCATAAAATCGCAACATAACACGTAATTTTTAGCATATGATTATGATTATGATTTCTAGCATATGGCTATGATTTTCAATTCTAACCACGTTAACACAATAATATATACTAAAAAGTTTTGTGTGCCAAGTTTCGTGCAAAACAAACCAAGTTTGAGCTACTTTATGCGCAAAAGTGCCAAAAATGCTTCAAAACCCATAAATTCGCAACTTAACACGTAATTTCTCGTATATGACTATGATTTTCAACTCTAACCACTTGAACACAAAAATTTATACCAAATAGTGTTGTGTGCCATGTTTCGTGCAAAATAAACCATGTTTGAGCTACTTTATGCGCAAAAGTGTGAAAAACGCTTAAAAACCCTTAAAATCGCAACCTAACACGTACTTTCTAGCATATGACTATGATTTTCAATTCTAACCACGTCAACACCATAATATATACTAAAAAATTTTGTGTGCCAAGTTTCGTGCAAAACAAACCAAGTTTGAGCTACTTTATGCGCAAAAGTGCCAAAAACGTTTAAAAACCCATAAAATCGCAATTTAACACGTAATTTCTAGCATATGACTATGATTTTCAATTCTAACCACTTCAACAAAAAAATTTTATACCAAAAGGTGTTGTGTGCCATGTTTCGTGCAAAAGAAACCAAGTTTGAGCTCCTTTATGCGCAAAAGTGCCAAAAACGCTTGAAAACCCATAAAATCGCAACATAACACGTAATTTTTAGCATATGACTATGATTTTGAATTCTAACCACTTCAAAAAGAAAATATACACCAAATAGTGTTATGTGCCAAGTTTTGTGCAAAACAAACAAAGTTTGAGCTACTTCACGCGCAAAAGAGCCCAAAATGCTTAAAAATCTATAAAATCGCAACTTAACACTTAATTTCTTGCATATGACTATGATTTTCAATTCTAACAACTTCAACCCAATAATATTTACCAAATAGTGTTGTGTGCCATGTTTCGTGCAAAACAAACCGTGTTTGAGCTACTTTATACGCAAAAGTGCCAAAAATGCTTAAAAACCCTTAAAATCGCAACTTAACACGTAATTTCTAGCATATGACTAGGATTTTCAATTCTAACCACTTCAACACAATAAAATATATCAAATCGCAACTTTAATGCGCAACTTTATGCACGAAAAGTGCCAAAAAAGCATGAAAACGCATAAATTCGCAACTTAACACGTAATATCAAGCATATGACTATAATTTTCAATTCTAACTACTTCAACACAATAATATATACCAAATAGTGTTCTGTGCCATGTTTCGTGCAAAACAAACCAAGTTCGAGCTACTTTATGCGCAAAAGTGCCAAAAACGCTTAAAAACCCATAAAATCGCAACTTAACACGTAATTTCTAGCATATGACTATGTAATTCAATTCTAACCACGTTAACACAATAATATATACTAAAAAGTTTTGTGTGCCAAGTTTCGTGCAAAACAAACCAAGTTTGAGCTACTTTATGCGCAAAAGTGCCAAAAATGCTTCAAAACCCATAAATTCGCAACTTAACATGTAATTTCTCGTATATGACTATGATTTTCAACTCTAACCACTTGAACACAAAAATATATACCAAATAGTGTTGTGTGCCATGTTTCGTGCAAAATAAACCATGTTTGAGCTACTTTATGCGCAAAAGTGTGAAAAACGCTTAAAAACCCTTAAAATCGCAACCTAACACGTAATTTCTAGCATATGACTATGATTTTCAATTCTAACCACTTCAACAAAAAAATTTTATACCAAAAGGTGTTGTGTGCCATGTTTCGTGCAAAACAAACCAAGTTTGAGCTACTTTATGCGCAAAAGTGCAAAAAAACGCTTGAAAACCCATAAAATCGCAATATAACACGTAATTTTAAGCATATGACTATGATTTTGAATTCTAACCACTTCAAAAAGATAATATACACCAAATAGTGTTATGTGTCAAGTTTTGTGCAAAACAAACAAAGTTTGAGCTACTTCATGCGCAAAAGAGCCCAAAATGCTTAAAAATACATAAAAGCGCAACTTAACACGTAATTTCTTGCATATGACTATGATTTTCAATTCTAACAACTTCAACACAATAATATTTACCAAATAGTGTTGTGTGCCATGTTTCGTGCAAAACAAACCGTGTTTGAGCTACTTTATACGCAAAAGTGCCAAAAATGCTTAAAAACCCTTAAAATCGCAACTTAACACGTAATTTCTAGCATATGACTAGGATTTTAAATTCTAACCACTTCAACACAATAAAATATACCAAATAGTGTTGTGTGCCAAGTTGCGTGCAAAACAAACCAAGTTAATGCGCTACTTTATGCACGAAAAGTGCCAAAAAAGCATGAAAACGCATAAAATCGCAACTTAACACGTAATATCTAGCATATGACTATAATTTTCAATTCTAACCACTTCAACACAATAATATATACCAAATAGTGTTCTGTGCCATGTTTCGCGCAAAACAAACCAAGTTCGAGCTACTTAATGCGCAAAAGTGCCAAAAACGCATAAAAACCCATAAAATCGCAACTTAACACGTAATTTCTAGCATATGACTATGATTTTCAATTCTAACCTCTTCAACACAATAATACATACCAAAAAGTGTTGTGTGCCAAGTTTCGTGCAAAACAAACCAAGTTTGAGCTACTTTATGCGCAAAAGTGCCAAAAATGCTTCAAAACCCATAAATTCGCAACTTAACACGTAATTTCTCGTATATAACTATGATTTTCAATTCTAACCACTTGAACACAAAAATTTATACCAAATAGTGTTGTGTGCCATGTTTCGTGCAAAATAAACCATGTTTGAGCTACTTTATGCGCAAAAGTGTCAAAAACGCTTAAAAACCCTTAAAATCGCAACCTAACACGTAATTTCTAGCATATGGCTATGATTTTCAATTCTAACCACGTTAACACAATAATATATACTAAAAAGTTTTGTGTGCCAAGTTTCGTGCAAAAGAAACCAAGTTTGAGCTACTTTATGCGCAAAAGTGCCAAAAACGCTTAAAAAACCCATAAAATCGCAACATAACACGTAATTTTAAGCATATGACTATGATTTTGAATTCTAACCACTTCAAAAAGATAATATTCACCAAATAGTGTTATGTGTCAAGTTTTGTGCAAAACAAACAAAGTTTGAGCTACTTCATGCGCAAAAGAGCCCAAAATGCTTAAAAATACATAAAAGCGCAACTTAACACGTAATTTCTTGCATATGACTATGATTTTCAATTCTAACAACTTCAACACAATAATATATACCAAATAGTGTTGTGTGCCAAGTTTCGTGCAAAACAAACCGTGTTTGAGCTACTTTATACGCAAAAGTGCCAAAAATGTTTAAAAACCCTTAAAATCGCAACTTAACACGTAATTTCTAGCATATGACTAGGATTTTAAATTCTAACCACTTCAACACAATAAAATATACCAAATAGTGTTGTGTGCCAAGTTGCGTGCAAAACAAACCAAGTTAATGCGCTACTTTATGCACGAAAAGTGCCAAAAAAGCATGACAACGCATAAAATCGCAACTTAACACGTAATATCAAGCATATGACTATAATTTTCAATTCTAACTACTTCAACACAATAATATATACCAAATAGTGTTCTGTGCCATGTTTCGTGCAAAACAAACCAAGTTCGAGCTACTTTATGCACAAAAGTGCCAAAAACGCTTAAAAACCCATAAAATCGCAACTTAACACGTAATTTCTAGCATATGACTATGTAATTCAATTCTAACCACGTTAACACAATAATATATACTAAAAAGTTTTGTGTGCCAAGTTTCGTGCAAAAACAAACCAAGTTTGAGCTACTTTATGCGCAAAAGTGCCAAAAATGCTTCAAAACCCATAAATTCGCAACTTAACATGTAATTTCTCGTATATGACTATGATTTTCAACTCTAACCACTTGAACACAAAAATATATACCAAATAGTGTTGTGTGCCATGTTTCGTGCAAAATAAACCATGTTTGAGCTACTTTATGCCCAAAAGTGTGAAAAACGCTTAAAAACCCTTAAAATCGCAACCTAACACGTAATTTCTAGCATATGACTATGATTTTCAATTCTAACCACTTCAACAAAAAAATTTTATACCAAAAGGTGTTGTGTGCCATGTTTCGTGCAAAACAAACCAAGTTTGAGCTACTTTATGCGCAAAAGTGCAAAAAACGCTTGAAAACCCATAAAATCGCAATATAACACGTAATTTTAAGCATATGACTATGATTTTGAATTCTAACCACTTCAAAAAGATAATATACACCAAATAGTGTTATGTGTCAAGTTTTGTGCAAAACAAACAAAGTTTGAGCTACTTCATGCGCAAAAGAGCCCAAAATGCTTAAAAATACATAAAAGCGCAACTTAACACGTAATTTCTTGCATATGACTATGATTTTCAATTCTAACAACTTCAACACAATAATATTTACCAAATAGTGTTGTGTGCCAAGTTTCGTGCAAAACAAACCGTGTTTGAGCTACTTTATACGCAAAAGTGCCAAAAATGCTTAAAAACCCTTAAAATCGCAACTTAACACGTAATTTCTAGCATATGACTAGGATTTTAAATTCTAACCACTTCAACACAATAAAATATACCAAATAGTGTTGTGTGCCAAGTTGCGTGCAAAACAAACCAAGTTAATGCGCTACTTTATGCACGAAAAGTGCCAAAAAAGCATGAAAACGCATAAAATCGCAACTTAACACGTAATATCTAGCATATGACTATAATTTTCAATTCTAACCACTTCAACACAATAATATATACCAAATAGTGTTCTGTGCCATGTTTCGCGCAAAACAAACCAAGTTCGAGCTACTTAATGCGCAAAAGTGCCAAAAACGCATAAAAACCCATAAAATCGCAACTTAACTCGTAATTTCTAGCATATGACTATGATTTTCAATTCTAACCTCTTCAACACAATAATACATACCAAAAAGTGTTGTGTGCCAAGTTTCGTGCAAAACAAACCAAGTTTGAGCTACTTTATGCGCAAAAGTGCCAAAAATGCTTCAAAACCCATAAATTCGCAACTTAACACGTAATTTCTCGTATATAACTATGATTTTCAATTCTAACCACTTGAACACAAAAATTTATACCAAATAGTGTTGTGTGCCATGTTTCGTGCAAAATAAACCATGTTTGAGCTACTTTATGCGCAAAAGTGTCAAAAACGCTTAAAAACCCTTAAATCGCAACCTAACACGTAATTTCTAGCATATGGCTATGATTTTCAATTCTAACCACGTTAACACAATAATATATACTAAAAAGTTTTGTGTGCCAAGTTTCGTGCAAAAGAAACCAAGTTTGAGCTACTTTATGCGCAAAAGTGCCAAAAACGCTTAAAAACCCATAAAATCGCAACATAACACGTAATTTTAAGCATATGACTATGATTTTGAATTCTAACCACTTCAAAAAGATAATATTCACCAAATAGTGTTATGTGTCAAGTTTTGTGCAAAACAAACAAAGTTTGAGCTACTTCATGCGCAAAAGAGCCCAAAATGCTTAAAAATACATAAAAGCGCAACTTAACACGTAATTTCTTGCATATGACTATGATTTTCAATTCTAACAACTTCAACACAATAATATATACCAAATAGTGTTGTGTGCCAAGTTTCGTGCAAAACAAACCGTGTTTGAGCTACTTTATACGCAAAAGTGCCAAAAATGTTTAAAAACCCTTAAAATCGCAACTTAACACGTAATTTCTAGCATATGACTAGGATTTTAAATTCTAACCACTTCAACACAATAAAATATACCAAATAGTGTTGTGTGCCAAGTTGCGTGCAAAACAAACCAAGTTAATGCGCTACTTTATGCACGAAAAGTGCCAAAAAAGCATGACAACGCATAAAATCGCAACTTAACACGTAATATCTAGCATATGACTATAATTTTCAATTCTAACCACTTCAACACAATAATATATACCAAATAGTGTTCTGTGCCATATTTCGCGCAAAACAAACCAAGTTCGAGCTACTTAATGCGCAAAAGTGCCAAAAACGCATAAAAACCCGTAAAATCGCAACTTAACACGTAATTTCTAGCATATGACTATGATTTTCAATTCTAACCTCTTCAACAAAATAATACATACCAAAAAGTGTTGTGTGCCATGTTTCGTGCAAAACAAACCAAGTTTGAGCTACTTTATGCGCAAAAGTGCCAAAAATGCTTCAAAACCCATAAATTCGCAACTTAACACGTAATTTCTCGTATATGACTATGATTTTCAATTGTAACCACTTGAACACAAAAATTTATACCAAATAGTGTTGTGTGCCATGTTTCGTGCAAAATAAACCATGTTTGAGCTACTTTATGCGCAAAAGTGTCAAAAACGCTTAAAAACCCTTAAAATCGCAACCTAACACGTAATTTCTAGCATATTAATATGATTTTCAATTCTTACCACGTAAACACAATAATATATACAAAAAAGTTTTGTGTGCCAAGTTTCGTGCAAAAGAAACCAAGTTTGAGCTACTTTATGCGCAAAAGTGCCAAAAACGCTTAAAAACCCATAAAATCGCAATTTAACATGTAATTTTAGCATATGACTATGATTTTGAATTCTAACCACTTCAAAAAAATAATATACACCAAATAGTGTTATGTGCCAAGTTTTGTGCAAAACAAACAAAGTTTGAGCTACTTCACGCGCAAAAGAGCCCAAAATGCTTAAAAATCTATAAAATCGCAACTTAACACGTAATTTCTTGCATATGACTATGATTTTCAATTCTAACAACTTCAACACAATAATATTTACCAAATAGTGTTATGTGCCAAGTTTCGTGCAAAACAAACCAAGTTTGAGCTACTTTATACGCAAAAGTGCCAAAAATGCTTAAAAACCCTTAAAATCACAACTTAACACGTAATTTCTAGCATATGACTAGGATTTTCAATTCTAACCACTTCAACACAATAAAATATATCAAATAGTGTTGTTTGCCAAGTTGCGTGCAAAACAAACCAAGTTAATGCGCAACTTTATGCACGAAAAGTGCCAAAAAAGCATGAAAACGTATAAAATCGCAACTTAACACGTAATATCAAGCATATGACTATAATTTTCAATTCTAACTACTTCAACACAATAATATATACCAAATAGTGTTTTGTGCCATGTTTCGTGCAAAACAAACCAAGTTCGAGCTACTTTATGCGCAAAAGTGCCAAAAACGCTTAAAAACCCATAAAATCGCAACTTAACACGTAATTTCTAGCATATGACTAGGATTTCAAATTCTAACCACTTCAACACAATAAAATATACCAAATAGTGTTGTGTGCCAAGTTGCGTGCAAAACAAACCAAGTTAATGCGCTACTTTATGCACGAAAAGTGCCAAAAAAGCATGAAAACGCATAAAATCGCAACTTAACACGTAATATCTAGCATATGACTATAATTTTCAATTCTAACCACTTCAACACAATAATATATACCAAATAGTGTTCTGTGCCATATTTCGCGCAAAACAAACCAATTTCGAGCTACTTAATGCGCAAAAGTGCCAAAAACGCATAAAAACCCATAAAATCGCAACTTAACACGTAATTTCTAGCATATGACTATGATTTTCAATTCTAACCTCTTCAACAAAATAATACATACCAAAAAGTGTTGTGTGCCATGTTTCGTGCAAAACAAACCAAGTTTGAGCTACTTTATGCGCAAAAGTGCCAAAAATGCTTCAAAACCCATAAATTCGCAACTTAACACGTAATTTCTCGTATATGACTATGATTTTCAATTCTAACCACTTGAACACAAAAATTTATACCAAATAGTGTTGTGTGCCATGTTTCGTGCAAAATAAACCATGTTTGAGCTACTTTATGCGCAAAAGTGTCCAAAACGCTTAAAAACCCTTAAAATCGCAACCTAACACTTAATTTCTAGCATATTACTATGATTTTCAATTCTTACCACGTAAACACAATAATATATACAAAAACGTTTTGTGTGCCAAGTTTCGTGCAAAAGAAACCAAGTTTGAGCTACTTTAAGCGCAAAAGTGCCAAAAACGCTTAAAAACCCATAAAATCGCAATTTAACATGTAATTTTAGCATATGACTATGATTTTGAATTCTAACCACTTCAAAAAAATAATATACACCAAATAGTGTTATGTGTCAAGTTTTGTGCAAAACAAACAAAGTTTGAGCTACTTCACGCGCAAAAGAGCCCAAAATGCTTAAAAATCTATAAAATCGCAACTTAACACGTAATTTCATGCATATGACTATGATTTTCAATTCTAACAACTTCAACATAATAATATTTACCAAATAGTGTTGTGTGCCAAGTTTCGTGCAAAACAAACCAAGTTTGAGCTATTTTATACGCAAAAGTGCCAAAAATGCTTAAAAACCCTTAAAATCACAACTTAACACGTAATTTCTAGCATATGACTAGGATTTTCAATTCTAACCACTTCAACACAATAAAATATATCAAATAGTGTTGTTTGCCAAGTTGCGTGCAAAACAAACCAAGTTAATGCGCAACTTTATGCACTAAAAGTGCCAAAAAAGCATGAAAACGCATAAAATCGCAACTTAACACGTAATATCAAGCATATGACTATAATTTTCAATTCTAACTACTTCAACACAATAATATATACCAAATAGTGTTCTGTGCCATGTTTCGTGCAAAACAAACCAAGTTCGAGCTACTTTATGCGCAAAAGTACCAAAAACGCTTAAAAACCCATAAAATCGCAACTTAACACGTAATTTCTAGCATATGACTATGATTTTCAATTCTAACCTCTTCAACACAATAATACATACCAAAAAGTGTTGTGTGCCAAGTTTCGTGCAAAACAAACCAAGTTTGAGCTACTTTATGCGCAAAAGTGCCAAAAATGCTTCAAAACCCATAAATTCGCAACTTAACACGTAATTTCTCGTATATGACTAAGATTTTCAACTCTAACCACTTGAACACAAAAATTTGTACCAAATAGTGTTGTGTGCCATGTTTCGTGCAAAATAAACCATGTTTGAGCTACTTTATGCGCAAAAGTGTGAAAAACGCTTAAAAACCCTTAAAATCGCAACCTAACACGTAATTTCTAGCATATGACTATGATTTTCAATTCTAACCACGTCAACACAATAATATATACAAAAAAATTTTGTGTGCCAAGTTTCGTGCAAAACAAACCAAGTTTGAGCTACTTTATGCGCAAAAGTGCCAAAAACGTTTAAAAACCCATAAAATCGCAATTTAACACGTAATTTCTAGCATATGACTATGATTTTCAATTCTAACCACTTCAACAAAAAAATTTTATACCAAAAGGTGTTGTGTGCCATGTTTCGTGCAAAACAAACCAAGTTTGAGCTACTTTATGCGCAAAAGTGCAAAAAACGCTTGAAAACCCATAAAATCGCAACATAACACGTAATTTTTAGCATATGACTATGATTTTGAATTCTAACCACTTCAAAAAGATAATATACACCAAATAGTGTTATGTGTCAAGTTTTGTGCAAAACAAACAAAGTTTGAGCTACTTCATGCGCAAAAGAGCCCAAAATGCTTAAAAATACATAAAAGCGCAACTTAACACGTAATTTCTTGCATATGACAATGATTTTCAATTCTAACAACTTAAACACAATAATATATACCAAATAGTGTTGTGTGCCAAGTTTCGTGCAAAACAAACTGTGTTTGAGCTACTTTATACGCAAAAGTTAAAAAAATGCTTAAAAACCCTTAAAATCGCAACTTAACACGTAATTTCAAGCATATGACTAGGATTTTCAATTCTAACCACTTCAACACAATAAAATATATCAAACAGTGTTGTTTGCCAAGTTGCGTGCAAAAGAAACCAAGTTAATGCACAACTTTATGCACGAAAATTGCCAAAAAAGCATGAAAATGCATAAAATCGCAATTTAACACGTAATATCAAGCATATGACTATAATTTTCAATTCTAACCACTTCAACACAATAATATATACCAAATAGTGTTCTGTGCCATGTTTCGTGCAAAACAAACCAAGTTCGAGCTACTTTATGCGCAAAAGTGCCAAAAACGCTTAAAAACCCATAAAATCGCAATTTAACACGTAATTTCTAGCATATGACTATGATTTTCAATTCTAACCTCTTCAACACAATAATACATACCAAAAAGTGTTGTGTACCAAGTTTCGTGCAAAACAAACCAAGTTTGAGCTACTTTATGCGCAAAAGTGCCAAAAATGCTTCAAAACCCATAAATTCGCAACTTAACACGTAATTTCTCGTATATGACTATAATTTTCAATTCTAACCACTTGAACACAAAAATTTATACCAAATAATGTTGTGTGCCATGTTTCGTGCAAAATAAACCATGTTTGAGCTACTTTATGCGCAAAAGTGCCAAAAACGCTTAAAAACCCTTAAAATCGCAACCTACCACATAATTTCTAGCATATGACTATGATTTTCAATTCTAACCTCTTTAACACAATAATACATACCAAAAAGTGTTGTGTGCCATGTTTCGTGCAAAACAAACCAAGTTTGATCTACTTTATGCGCAAAAGTGCCAAAAATGCCTCAAAACCCATAAATTCGCCACTTAACACGTAATTTCTCGTATATGACTATGATTTTCAACTCTAACCACTTGAACACAAAAATTTATACCAAATAGTGTTGTGTGCCATGTTTCGTGCAAAATAAACCATGTTTGAGCTACTTTATGCGCAAAAGTGTCAAAAACGCTTAAAAACCCTTAAAATCGCAACCTAACACGTAATTTCTAGCATATGACTATGATTTTCAATTCTAACCACGTCAACACAATAATATATACTAAAAAGTTTTGTGTGCCAAGTTTCGTGCAAAACAAACCAAGTTTGAGCTACTTTATGCGCAAAAGTGCAAAAAACGCTTAAAAACCCATAAAATCGCAACATAACACGTTATTTTTAGCATATGACTATGATTTTGAATTCTAACCACTTCAGAAAGATAATATACACCAAATAGTGTTATGTGCCAAGTTTTGTGCAAAACAAACAAAGTTTGAGCTACTTCACGCGCAAAAGAGCCCAAAATGCTTAAAAATCCATAAAATCGCAACTTAACACGTAATTTCTTGCATATGACTATGATTTTCAATTCTAACAACTTCAACACAATAATATATACCAAATAGTGTTGTGTGCAAAGTTTCGTGCAAAACAAACCAAGTTAATGCGCAACTTTATGCACGAAAAGTGCCAAAAAAGCATGAAAACGCATAAAATCGCAACTTAACACGTAATATCAAGCATATGACTATAATTTTCAATTCTAACCACTTCAACACAATAATATATACCAAATAGTGTTCTGTGCCATGTTTCGTGCAAAACAAACCAAGTTCGAGCTACTTTATGCGCAAAAGTGCCAAAAACGCTTAAAAACCCATAAAATCGCAACTTAACACGTAATTTCTAGCATATGACTATGATTTTCAATTCTAACCTCTTCAACACAATAATACATACCAAAAAGTGTTGTGTGCCAAGTTTCGTGCAAAACAAACCAAGTTTAAGCTACTTTATGCGCAAAAGTGCCAAAAATGCTTCAAAACCCATAAATTCGCAACTTAACACGTAATTTCTCGTATATGACTATGATTTTCAATACTAACCACTTGAACACAAAAATTTATACCAAATAGTGTTGTGTGCCATGTTTCGTGCAAAATAAACCATGTTTGAGCTACTTTATACGCAAAAGTGCCAAAAACGCTTAAAAACCCTTAAAATCGCAACCTAACACGTAATTTCTAGCATATGACTATGATTTTCAATTCTAACCACGTTAACTCAATAATATATTCTAAAAAGTTTTGTGTGCCAAGTTTCGTGCAAAACAAACCAAGTATGAGCTACTTTATGCGCAAAAGTGCCAAAAATGCTTCAAAACCCATAAATTCGCAACTTAACACGTAATTTCTCGTATATGACTATCATTTTCAACTCTAACCACTTGAACACAAAAATTTATACCAAATAGTGTTGTGTGCCATGTTTCGTGCAAAATAAACCATGTTTGAGCTACTTTATGCGCAAAAGTGTCAAAAACGCTTAAAAACCCTTAAAATCGCAACCTAACACGTAATTTCTAGCATATGACTATGATTTTCAATTCTAACCACGTCAACACAATAATATATACTAAAAAGTTTTGTGTGCCAAGTTTCGTGCAAAACAAACCAAGTTTGAGCTACTTTATGCGCAAAAGTGCCAAAAACGCTTAAAAACCCTTAAAATCGCAATTTAACACGTAATTTCTAGCATATGACTATGATTTTCATTTCTAACCACTTCAACAAAAAATATTTATACCAAAAGGTGTTGTGTGCCATGTGTCGTGCAAAACAAACCAAGTTTGAGCTACTTTATGCGCAAAAGTGCAAAAAACGCTTAAAAACCCATAAAATCGCAACATAACACGTAATTTTTAGCAAATGACTATGATTTTGAATTCTAGGCACTTCAAAAAGATAATATACATTAAATAGTGTTATGTGTGAAGTTTTGTGCAAAACTAACAAACTTTGAGCTACTTGATGCGCAAAAGAGCCCAAAATGCTTAAAAATACATAAAAGCGCAACTTAACACGTAATTTCTTGCATATGACTATGATTTTCAATTCTAACAACTTCAACACAATAATATATACCAAATAGTGTTGTGTGCAAAGTTTCGTGCAAAACAAACCGTGTTTGAGCTACTTTCTACGCAAAAGTGCCAAAAATGCTTAAAAACCCTTAAAATCACAACTTAACACGTAATTTCTAGCATATGACTAGGATTTTCAATTCTAACCACTTCAACACAATAAAATATACCAAATAGTGTTGTTTCCCAAGTTGCGTGCAAAATAAACCAAGTTAATGCGCAACTTATGCACGAAAAGTGCCAAAAAAGAATGAAAACGCATAAAATCGCAACTTAACACGTAATATCAAGCATATGACTATAATTTTCAATTCTAACTACTTCAACACAATAATATATACCAAATAGTGTTCTGTGCCATGTTTCGTGCAAAACAAACCAAGTTCGAGCTACTTTATGCGCAAAAGTACCAAAAACGCTTCAAAACCCATAAATTCGCAACTTAACACGTAATTTCTCGTATATGACTATGATTTTCAATACTAACCACTTGAACACAAAAATTTATACCAAATAGTGTTGTGTGCCATGTTTCGTGCAAAATAAACCATGTTTGAGCTACTTTATGCGCAAAAGTGCCAAAAACGCTTAAAAACCCTTAAAATCGCAACCTAACACGTAATTTCTAGCATATGACTATGATTTTCAATTCTAACCACGTTAACTCAATAATATATTCTAAAAAGTTTTGTGTGCCAAGTTTCGTGCAAAACAAACCAAGTATGAGCTACTTTATGCGCAAAAGTGCCAAAAATGCTTCAAAACCCATAAATTCGCAACTTAACACGTAATTTCTCGTATATGACTATCATTTTCAACTCTAACCACTTGAACACAAAAATTTATACCAAATAGTGTTGTGTGCCATGTTTCGTGCAAAATAAACCATGTTTGAGCTACTTTATGCGCAAAAGTGTCAAAAACGCTTAAAAACCCTTAAAATCGCAACCTAACACGTAATTTCTAGCATATGACTATGATTTTCAATTCTAACCACGTCAACACAATAATATATACTAAAAAGTTTTGTGTGCCAAGTTTCGTGCAAAACAAACCAAGTTTGAGCTACTTTATGCGCAAAAGTGCCAAAAACGCTTAAAAACCCTTAAAATCGCAATTTAACACGTAATTTCTAGCATATGACTATGATTTTCATTTCTAACCACTTCAACAATAAATATTTATACCAAAAGGTGTTGTGTGCCATGTGTCGTGCAAAACAAACCAAGTTTGAGCTACTTTATGCGCAAAAGTGCAAAAAACGCTTAAAAACCCATAAAATCGCAACATAACACGTAATTTTTAGCAAATGACTATGATTTTGAATTCTAGGCACTTCAAAAAGATAATATACACCAAATAGTGTTATGTGTCAAGTTTTGTGCAAAAGTAACAAACTTTTAGCTACTTGATGCGCAAAACAGCCCAAAATGCTTAAAAATACATAAAAGCGCAACTTAACACGTAATTTCTTGCATATGACTATGATTTTCAATTCTAACAACTTCAACACAATAATATATACCAAATAGTGTTGTGTGCAAAGTTTCGTGCAAAACAAACCGTGTTTGAGCTACTTTCTACGCAAAAGTGCCAAAAATGCTTAAAAACCCTTAAAATCGCAACTTAACACGTAATTTCTAGCATATGACTAGGATTTTCAATTCTAACCACTTCAACACAATAAAATATACCAAATAGTGTTGTTTCCCAAGTTGCGTGCAAAATAAACCAAGTTAATGCGCAACTTATGCACGAAAAGTGCCAAAAAAGAATGAAAACGCATAAAATCGCAACTTAACACGTAATATCAAGCATATGACTATAATTTTCAATTCTAACCACTTCAACACAATAATATATACCAAATAGTGTTCTGTGCCATGTTTCGTGCAAAACAAACCAAGTTCGAGCTACTTTATGCGCAAAAGTGTCAAAAACGCTTAAAAACCCTTAAAATCGCAACCTAACACGTAATTTCTAGCATATGACTATGATTTTCAATTCTAACCACGTTAACTCAATAATATATTCTAAAAAGTTTTGTGTGCCAAGTTTCGTGCAAAACAAACCAAGTATGAGCTACTTTATGCGCAAAAGTGCCAAAAATGCTTCAAAACCCATAAATTCGCAACTTAACACGTAATTTCTCGTATATGACTATCATTTTCAACTCTAACCACTTGAACACAAAAATTTATACCAAATAGTGTTGTGTGCCATGTTTCGTGCAAAATAAACCATGTTTGAGCTACTTTATGCGCAAAAGTGTCAAAAACGCTTAAAAACCCTTAAAATCGCAACCTAACACGTAATTTCTAGCATATGACTATGATTTTCAATTCTAACCACGTCAACACAATAATATATACTAAAAAGTTTTGTGTGCCAAGTTTCGTGCAAAACAAACCAAGTTTGAGCTACTTTATGCGCAAAAGTGCCAAAAACGCTTAAAAACCCTTAAAATCGCAATTTAACACGTAATTTCTAGCATATGACTATGATTTTCATTTCTAACCACTTCAACAAAAAATATTTATACCAAAAGGTGTTGTGTGCCATGTGTCGTGCAAAACAAACCAAGTTTGAGCTACTTTATGCGCAAAAGTGCAAAAAACGCTTAAAAACCCATAAAATCGCAACATAACACGTAATTTTTAGCAAATGACTATGATTTTGAATTCTAGGCACTTCAAAAAGATAATATACACCAAATAGTGTTATGTGTCAAGTTTTGTGCAAAACTAACAAACTTTGAGCTACTTGATGCGCAAAAGAGCCCAAAATGCTTAAAAATACATAAAAGCGCAACTTAACACGTAATTTCTTGCATATGACTATGATTTTCAATTCTAACAACTTCAACACAATAATATATACCAAATAGTGTTGTGTGCAAAGTTTCGTGCAAAACAAACCGTGTTTGAACTACTTTCTACGCAAAAGTGCCAAAAATGCTTAAAAACCCTTAAAATCGCAACTTAACACGTAATTTCTAGCATATGACTAGGATTTTCAATTCTAACCACTTCAACACAATAAAATATACCAAATAGTGTTGTTTCCCAAGTTGCGTGCAAAATAAACCAAGTTAATGCGCAACTTATGCACGAAAAGTGCCAAAAAAGAATGAAAACGCATAAAATCGCAACTTAACACGTAATATCAAGCATATGACTATAATTTTCAATTCTAACCACTTCAACACAATAATATATACCAAATAGTGTTCTGTGCCATGTTTCGTGCAAAACAAACCAAGTTCGAGCTACTTTATGCGCAAAAGTGCCAAAAACGCTTAAAAACCCATAAAATCGCAACTTAACACGTAATTTCTAGCATATGACTATGATTTTCAATTCTAACCTCTTCAACACAATAATACATACCAAAAAGTGTTGTGTGCCAAGTTTCGTGCAAAACAAACCAAGTTTGAGCTACTTTATGCGCAAAAGTGCCAAAAATGCTTCAAAACCCATAAATTCGCAACTTAACACGTAATTTGTCGTATATCACTATAATTTTCAATTCTAACCACTTGAACACAAAAATTTATACCAAATAATGTTGTGTGCCATGTTTCGTGCAAAATAAACCATGTTTGAGCTACTTTATGCGCAAAAGTGCCAAAAACGCTTAAAAACCCTTAAAATCGCAACCTAACACATAATTTCTAGCATATGACTATGATTTTCAATTCTAACCTCTTTAACACAATAATACATACCAAAAAGTGTTGTGTGCCATGTTTCGTGCAAAACAAACCATGTTTGATCTACTTTATGCGCAAAAGTGCCAAAAATGCTTCAAAACCCATAAATTCGCCACTTAACACGTAATTTCTCGTATATGACTATGATTTTCAACTCTAACCACTTGAACACAAAAATTTATACCAAATAGTGTTGTGTGCCATGTTTCGTGCAAAATAAACCATGTTTGAGCTACTTTATGCGCAAAAGTGTCAAAAACGCTTAAAAACCCTTAAAATCGCAACCTAACACGTAATTTCTAGCATATGACTATGATTTTCAATTCTAACCACGTCAACACAATAATATATACTAAAAAGTTTTGTGTGCCAAGTTTCGTGCAAAACAAACCAAGTTTGAGCTAGTTTATGCGCAAAAGTGCAAAAAACGCTTAAAAACCCATAAAATCGCAACATAACACGTTATTTTTAGCATATGACTATGATTTTGAATTCTAACCACTTCAGAAAGATAATATACACCAAATAGTGTTATGTGCCAAGTTTTGTGCAAAACAAACAAAGTTTGAGCTACTTCACGCGCAAAAGAGCCCAAAATGCTTAAAAATCCATAAAATCGCAACTTAACACGTAATTTCTTGCATATGACTATGATTTTCAATTCTAACAACTTCAACACAATAATATATACCAAATAGTGTCGTGTGCAAAGTTTCTTGCAAAACAAACCGTGTTTGAGCTACTTTATACGCAAAAGTGCCAAAAATGCTTAAAAACCCTTAAAATCGCAACTTAACACGTAATTTCTAGCATATGACTAGGATTTTCAATTCAAACCACTTCAACACAATAAAATATACCAAATAGTGTTGTTTCCCAAGTTGCGTGCAAAACAAACCAAGTTAATGCGCAACTTTATGCACGAAAAGTGCCAAAAAAGCATGAAAACGCATAAAATCGCAACTTAACACGTAATATCAAGCATATGACTATAATTTTCAATTCTAACCACTTCAACACAATAATATATACCAAATAGTGTTCTGTGCCATGTTTCGTGCAAAACAAACAAAGTTCGAGCTACTTTATGCGCAAAAGTGCCAAAAACGCTTAAAAACCCATAAAATCGCAACTTAACACGTAATTTCTAGCATATGACTATGATTTTCATTTCTAACCTCTTCAACACAATAATACATACCAAAAAGTGTTGTGTGCCAAGTTTCGTGCAAAACAAACCAAGTATGAGCTACTTTATGCGCAAAAGTGCCAAAAATGCTTCAAAACCCATAAATTCGCAACTTAACACGTAATTTCTCGTATATGACTATCATTTTCAACTCTAACCACTTGAACACAAAAATTTATACCAAATAGTGTTGTGTGCCATGTTTCGTGCAAAATAAACCATGTTTGAGCTACTTTATGCGCAAAAGTGTTAAAAACGCTTAAAAACCCTTAAAATCGCAACCTAACACGTAATTTCTAGCATATGGCTATGATTTTCAATTCTAACCACGTTAACACAATAATATATACTAAAAAGTTTTGTGTGCCAAGTTTCGTGCAAAAGAAACCAAGTTTGAGCTACTTTATGCGCAAAAGTGCCAAAAACGCTTAAAAACCCATAAAATCGCAACATAACACGTAATTTTAAGCATATGACTATGATTTTGAATTCTAACCACTTCAAAAAGATAATATTCACCAAATAGTGTTATGTGTCAAGTTTTGTGCAAAACAAACAAAGTTTGAGCTACTTCATGCGCAAAAGAGCCCAAAATGCTTAAAAATACATAAAAGCGCAACTTAACACGTAATTTCTTGCATATGACTATGATTTTCAATTCTAACAACTTCAACAGAATAATATATACCAAATAGTGTTGTGTGCCAAGTTTCGTGCAAAACAAACCGTGTTTGAGCTACTTTATACGCAAAAGTGCCAAAAATGTTTAAAAACCCTTAAAATCGCAACTTAACACGTAATTTCTAGCATATGACTAGGATTTTAAATTCTAACCACTTCAACACAATAAAATATACCAAATAGTGTTGTGTGCCAAGTTGCGTGCAAAACAAACCAAGTTAATGCGCTACTTTATGCACGAAAAGTGCCAAAAAAGCATGACAACGCATAAAATCGCAACTTAACACGTAATATCTAGCATATGACTATAATTTTCAATTCTAACCACTTCAACACAATAATATATACCAAATAGTGTTCTGTGCCATATTTCGCGCAAAACAAACCAAGTTCGAGCTACTTAATGCGCAAAAGTGCCAAAAACGCATAAAAACCCATAAAATCGCAACTTAACATGTAATTTCTAGCATATGACTATGATTTTCAATTCTAACCTCTTCAACAAAATAATACATACCAAAAAGTGTTGTGTGCCATGTTTCGTGCAAAACAAACCAAGTTTGAGCTACTTTATGCGCAAAAGTGCCAAAAATGCTTCAAAACCCATAAATTCGCAACTTAACACGTAATTTCTCGTATATGACTATGATTTTCAATTCTAACCACTTGAACACAAAAATTTATACCAAATAGTGTTGTGTGCCATGTTTCGTGCAAAATAAACCATGTTTGAGCTACTTTATGCGCAAAAGTGCCAAAAACGCTTAAAAACCCTTAAAATCGCAACCTAACACGTAATTTCTAGCATATGACTATTGTTGGACCTCTTGAGTTTTGATGATGACTACACTTTAGCAAATATGTGTTTAGAGATTGTGTGCAGGTCGATATCCGATTAATTGTGATCGTTGATAGTACCTATGCCTTAGCTTATGGAAACGTACATGTCAAAAGGTTTCAATTGATGTTAGGAGAAGTATATCGCTTGGGATGTAAAATGGAGACAGCAGATCTACTGTTCCCAAGTTGGATGTTCTAGCTAAACTGAAGTCTGGAGACAACACACTGTTCCTGAGCTGAAGGTTGACTACGTTGACTAAAAATTCTGGTTATCATATTTTAATTATTATTTTTTTAGTTAATGTATTTTAAATTAAATTGTTGCAGTAATAATTTATTAAAGTTAATTGGCAAATCGTTTTTGTTAAAGAAAATGAATTCACGTTTTATTTGTTAAGATCCTTTATTTTAGGATCTATTTTTAGTAAATCCTGGATTTGTTAAAAATAGAATTAACTAACTTTGAATTGGTCTTAGCAAATCTTTTCAGCCGGTTTTTATTCCTAAAAAATAGCAAGCAATCATTCCCACTAAGATTAACCGTTTTCTAAATATAGCATGAAGTTCCAGCCATTAATTTGGGGAACAGGAATTACTACTGAAAAAACTGCTACTTTAGGGAACAGCGGTTATTAAGGGAACAGCGGTTATTGTTTATGTACACGTGTGATTTGACTTAATCAAATCTTATGGAAATAACCGTGTGTTTGCTTAATCCACATTACTCCCATGATCTCTTGATAGTGGGATGATGGATTGGATTATTCCACTTTCTTAGGAATATTATTTTCTATAAATTGCAAGATAATTCCGGTTTTTAAAGTGAAGAAAAAGTAATCCAACGTTTTGTGCTTAAGTGTTTTTCATACGTTTTTGTTGGATTTTACAAGAAATATTTTGTTCTTAAAGTTGCCAATTAATTTATAATATTTTCTTGATGCAACTCTTTGATTTATTTTAGAGAATTTATATCCTTTTTGTAAGGGTTTTTGAGAGTTTATGTAATTAGACTCGGGTGAGTCTAAGGGGGAAATTAGATAGCTTTGAGTGAAGCTAGAGAGGATTAGCTTGTAGAGAAGCTAAGGTTGTTGCTTGGAGTAAAGCAATTAGAGAGAAGAGGAGTCGGCCTAGGTGTTACGCTTCGAGTGAAGCAAGGTGTTTATTGTGATTGTAACTAATTGCCTTAAACATAGTGGAGTTTTTGAAAATCCCAAGTGGTCGTGGTTTTTCCTTTTGTTTAGGCCCAAAAGGTTTCCACGTAAAATCGTGTGTCTCTCTTATTATTTTGCTCTTAGTTTAAGCTTCATTTATTTTGAATAATTCCGCAAAAACAGGGCACAATCGCTTAAACTTACAACAACAACAATTCACCCCCCCTCTTGTTGCTGTTCCCGTTCCTAATTGAATCAACAATTGGTATCAGAGCCCTGTTCCCAGAAGATCAGGAAACCCTGAGGGCAGATTCTGGTGTTCCCTAAAAATGTCAATTATGAACGAGCGAATGGAAGAAGGGTATTCAACTCAAAGACCGCCAATGTTCGATGGAAAATTCTATACATACTGGAAGAATAGGATGGAGATCTTCATCAAAGCGGAAAATTATCAAGTTTGGAGAGTCATAGAAATCGGAGATTTTGAGGTAACCACTACTAACTCCAACAATGAAATTGTTCCCAAACCTATAACCGAATATGAAAAAGAAGATTTTCAGAAAATGGAATTAAATGCTCTTGCTATAAAATTACTTCATTGTGGTCTTGGACCAAACGAGCATAATAGAATTATGGGGTGCAAATCCGCTAAGCAAATTTGGGACCTGCTTGCTGTTACCCATGAGGGAACAAGTGAAGTAAAACGGTCCAAAATTGATTTGTTAATGTCTAAATACGAGAGATTTGTTATGGAGCCAAGAGAAAGTATCCAAGAGATGTTCACTAGGTTCACCAACATAACAAACGAGCTTGTCTCTCTTGGAAGAATAATTCCCACTGATGAACAAGTAAGGAAGATTCTTAGGAGCCTTCCTCAAGATGAGCGCTGGAGGGCCAAGGTTACTGCTATACAAGAGTCCAAAGATTTTACAAAGTTTAATCTAGAGGAGCTGGCTGGTTCCCTAATGACGCATGAATTGCATTTGGGAACAGCAGACAGTTCCAGGAACAAGGGACTGGCTCTGGCAGCGGGGGAACAGGACGAATCAGAATGTGATGAAGAAGAGGCTGCTTTGTTGGTACGAAAATTCAAAAAGTTCTTCAGGAACAGCAGGTATGCAAATCAAAGAAACAACAAAGAAAGAAGAACAAAAAATCTTGAATGCCACAAATGTGGAAGTACCGAGCACTTCATCAAGGATTGCCCAACATGGAAGAATGAAAAGGGCAAGGGAAAGACAAGAGATTCAAGAAGACCGTTGAACAAAGAGAATTTTAACAAGACGGACTTTCGTAGGGCCATGATTGCTGCATGGGGAGAAACTGAAAGTGAGAATGAAACTATTGTTCCCGAAGAAGAGGAGACAGCTAACCTATGTCTCATGGCTACGCATAAAGGCAAGGAGAAGCAGGTAAATATTTCTAATTCATTTTCTGACCATTCATTTAATCTAAGTAAAAATGAATTAAAAGAGTTGTTAAAAGAGACACAAGCTAAACTTGAAAATTGCAATGATAAGTGTCTCAGGTTAGAAAAGGAACTTAAAGTAAGCAAAGACCATGTCTCATACATAAACACCTTTAGACATGATGTCCAAAACAGATTTTTCGGTTTGTTGGACCAAAATATAATCCTAAAGGAAAATATGGAGAGACTTAAGAAGGAAAATGTTATTCTTAATATTGAGCTATCACAATACAAATTATTAGGCTTAAATAAAGAATTGATAAATGCATCTACTAAGGATTTGTGCAATGATTTTCAACATTTAGAGTTGAATCCGGAATCCAACCGTAACAACAATAATAATCTTGAATTAAATTCAAGAGAAAAAGGGAAAATCAAAATAACTCCCAAATGGATTCTAGATGCTAAAAGTAAGAGATCACAAGGCCTAAATTATTTTAAGAATAACAAAAGTAAGAAAGCTTACGTTGATCTTCCTAGAGACAGGTACTGTACCTTCTGTGGTAAAGCTGGCCATCTGAAGGAACAGTGCACCAAAAGGGAACAGTATACTGTCTCTAACAGAAACTATGTCGATAACATTCAAATTGATAAATATGATTCATGTAAGATCGACAAGGAACCCAAGAAAGTCTGGGTTCCTATAATTAACAATTAATTATCTTACAGGTCCAAGTGAGGGGGAACAGCTCATGGTATCTCGACAGTGGGTGTTCCAAGCATATGACGGGTGACAAATCTAAATTTCTCTCACTTGAAGCCTATGATGGGGGAACAGTAACCTTCGGTGACAATATGAAGGGTGAGATAATCGCCAAAGGAAAGGTAGGAAGGTCATGTTCCCACGCCATTGATAATGTATTTTTAGTCGAGAATTTGAAACACAACTTACTCAGCATTTCTCAATTTTGTGATAAGGGTAACTCTGTAAACTTTACTTCTGAAAAGTGCATTATTTCTAGGAACGACACAGGAGACATCATTCTTGAGGGAATCAGAAAAGGGAACACTTATGTAGTGGACCTGGACACTGTTCCCAGAAATAGTCTAACGTGTCTAAGTGTTATAGAAGACGACCCACTTCTTTGGCATAAGCGTCTAGGTCATGCTAGTTATTCATTGATTAATACATTAAGATCTAAAGACCTAGTTAGAGGACTACCATCTATAAAATTCCTTAAAGAGGAAATATGTGATCCTTGTGCCAAAGGAAAACAAGTAAGGTCATCTTTTAAACCAAAGAATGTTGTAACCACCTCAAAAACGCTTGAATTATTACACATGGATTTGTGTGGACCTATGAGAATACAAAGCCGTAGTGGCAAGAGATATGTGTTTGTTATTGTTGATGATTATAGTAGATTTACATGGACTTTATTTCTAGTTAGTAAAGATGAAGCCTTTAATGAGTTTGTTTCTTTCGCTAACAAAATACAAAAATCTACCAATAATCAAATTGTTCACATAAGGTCAGATCATGGTAAAGAATTTGAAAATTCAAGCTTTATGAGTTATTGCAATGAACATGGAATCAGTCACAATTTTTCCGCCCCTAGAACACCACAACAAAATGGTGTTGTAGAAAGGAAAAATAGAACTTTAGAAGAAATGGCTAGAACTATGTTAATTGCTAGTGGTTTACCTAGAAATTTTTGGGCCGAGGCTGTTAATACTGCATGTTATATTTTAAATAGAGTATTGATAAGACCAATCACTTCTAAGACACCCTATGAACTGTTTAAAGGTGTTAAACCAAATATTGCCTATTTTCGTGTGTTTGGATGCAAATGTTTTGTACATGTTAATGGAAAACGGAATATAGGTAAATTTGATGAAAGAAGTGATGAAGCAGTATTTCTTGGCTACTCATCTCAAAGTAAGGCATATAGAGTCTATAACAAAAGAACAATGAGTGTGGAAGAATCCGTTCACATAATTTTCGATGAAACTAACTTTTTGTCAAGTGAACAGGATACAAATAATTTTAAGATAGGTCTTGCAAATCTAGAAGAAGATGATGAAGAATTGAAAGTGCATGATCAAGAAACAGCTGGTGAACAGCCGGTTCCAGCAGAAGCAGAAAGTACTGATCAAGTTCAGGAACTGCCAGAACATCAGGAACAGCAGACTGTTCCCAATCCAGCTGTTCCCACAGATGAGCAGAACAATCCAGTAGCTGAACAGAATGTTAATCAAGCTGATGAACCAGAACATGCTACTGTTCCCACAAGAGATTTTATGCCAAAACCTTGGAGATATCAAAAATACCATCCTCTTGATTTGATTGTAAGTGACTTAAATAAAGGAACACAAACTAGATCTCAAATGAGAAACTTTTGTGCACATTTTGCGTTCCTATCATCACTTGAACCCAAAAATCACGAAGAAGCTCTAAAGGATTCCGAATGGGTTGTAGCCATGCAAGATGAATTGAATGAATTTGAAAGGAACAAAGTATGGCATTTAGAACCCAAACCGAAACACAAAAAGGTAATTGGTTTGAAATGGGTATTTCGGAACAAACTAGATGAGCATGGAATAATTGTAAGAAACAAAGCAAGGCTCGTGGTCAAAGGGTACAATCAACAAGAAGGTATTGATTATACTGAGACATTTGCTCCAGTAGCAAGGTTAGAAGCTATTAGAATTTTAATTTCTTTTGCTGCATTTATGAACTTTAAATTATATCAAATGGATGTGAAATGTGCTTTCTTGAATGGTTTTCTTGATGAAGAAGTTTTTGTTGAAAAACCGCCTGGCTTTGAGAATACCTCGAGTCTTGATCATGTCTATAAGCTTGATAAAGCTCTTTATGGGTTGAAACAAGCTCCTAGGCAATGGTATGAAAGACTATCAAAGTTTTTGATTCAAAATGACTTTATTAGAGGTAAAATTGATAAAACCTTATTCTTTAAGAATAAAGGTTCCAATATATTAGTTGTTCAAATATATGTTGATGATATTATTTTTGGTGCCACAAATGAATTGCTATGTAAAGAATTTGCTAACCTTATGAGCACTGAATTTGAAATGAGCATGATGGGAGAATTAAATTTCTTTCTTGGTTTGCAAATTAAACAAACTGCTAATGGTATCTTTATTCATCAACAAAAATATATAAAAGAACTTCTTAAGAAATATGGCATGAATAACGCTAAAACCAACCATACACCCATGGCTACTAATGTAAGATTAGATGAAGATACAAATGGAACAAATATTGACCAAACTATGTATAGAGGCATGATTGGATCTTTATTATATCTAACTGCTAGTAGACCCGATATTTCATTTAGTGTTGGTTTATGTGCAAGATTTCAATCTAACCCTAAAGAATCACATCTAACTGCAGTGAAACGTATTTTGAGATATCTAAAGGGAACAGATGATTTATCATTATTTTATCCTAAAAGTGATGTCTTTGATTTGAAAGGCTTTAGTGATGCAGATTATGCAGGAGATCTTGTTAATAGAAAAAGCACGTCAGGTATGGTACAATTTCTTGGCTCATGTTTAGTTTCGTGGAGCTCCAAGAAACAAAACACTGTTGCATTATCAACTGCTGAAGCTGAGTACGTAGCAGCAGCAGCTTGCTGTTCCCAAATGATATGGATAAAGCAGCAGCTAAGAGACTTTGGTATTAAGTATGCATGTGTTCCTATTTATTGCGATAATACCAGTGCCATATGCATATCCAAAGATCCAGTGCATCACTCACGAGTAAAGCACATCCATATTAGGCATCATTTTCTTAAGGATAATGTTGAAAATAAAAATATCATTGTTAAGCATGTAAACACTAACGAGCAAATAGCAGATATCATGACCAAACCGCTTCCAAGGGAACAGCATGAGAAAATGAGATTGGAACTTGGCATGATCAAGCTGCATTAAAGGAAGTGTCATATATGATTCCTAGAGACAAAATGAAAATTGAAAATGATCAATCAACCACAATAATCTTGATTGAAAAATCAATTATCGAAAGGATCAGGTACGCATTTTTTAAAGGTATATACTTTGAATGTTCTTATGATTGCATGATTATTTTGATCAAACGGTAGTAGCATAATATTATCATTTTCTTATTATAAATAATAAAAAACAAAAAATTATATATAAATTTTTTTTCCAGCAGTTCTTTTAAGTAGGAGTTGAATCTCAACATACTCCATTTTCACAATTCAAAATCAATTGTCTTGATTTGATAACTGCCTCTAGCACGTCACTTCATCAGGTATAATTACTCCCACTCGTCCCATCTTTCATTTCATCTTCACTAACCTTTCACGTTCACTCAACCCTAAACCGTCATTCCTCCCATTTCCCTTTCACTTCGCCATTCTCCTTTGCTTTTCTCTCTAAAAACTTCAATGAAAACCAAGAATATGAAACCAAAAATGAAGCAACCTGTCCCTCTTCGAGTTATCTACCCACCTTCTCTCACTCACAAACCTAAGTCTTCATCAAAGGAACCAGAGGACACCCCTATGTCTCCGCAAACAAGTGGTAAAAGAACAAGAGAATCCAAGAAACCTTCAACCCACTCTACCAAGAAAATGAAGGTAATGCATTACTCAAATGCTGAAGAACTTTCTAAAGAAATGTCTGTAGGATTTGGTCTAGACAAAGAATGGTACGAATCTGCAATCTTTCCTAAATTCCATGAAATTTTACAAACTCAAAAATGGGAATCACTTATGAGCGTATATTGCTGCAACCCCATTTACCCTGACATTATGCATGAGTTTATTTCTAATTTTGCTGTTCATGATGGAGTTTGTTCTAGTTCAATCAAAGAAATTGATATTGAATTTGATAGTCTGACTTTAGGAGAGTGGTTAGGTGTTCCTGCTACTGGTTTTGATGTTTATCATGTTGGGTCTAAGATTGCGTTTTCTGGAAGAGATGAAAAAGATGTTTGGAGATGCTTGGGGGTTAGGCAAAAAAGGGGGAAAGTAAGTCACAATGTCCTGTCTCCTTTACATAAGTTGCTGTACAACATTGCTAGAAGGTTTATCTTGCCACGAAACTCAAAACGTAGTGAGGTAAGTCTTCGAGATGCAACCCTGATATACTGTATGGTGAACAACATAAAGATTAATTTTCCTTCCTTGATGATTTCTCATTTAAATGATTGTATAGCCAAACGTTGTATGGTTGGCTATGGTGGTTTGTTGTCATGGATTTTCTCAAAGTTTGGTGTTCCACTGGGTGATTATAGTTTTCCTATGGGTCCCAGCAATATGATAGGTGCAAAATGTTTGAGTAATTTGCGCCTTAAATTAAATGAGGAAGGGATTCTTGAAAATATTGTGGAACAGATTGAGATTGATTCTGATAATGAGGAACAGGAGGAAGAGGGGAAGGAAAAGGAGGAACAGGAGGAAGAGGAAGAGAAGGAAGAGAAGGAACAGGAGAAAAAGGAAGAAGAGGAGAAGGAGGAACAGGAGAAAGAAGGGGATGGAGTTAAGGAACAGGAGGTTGTTCCTTCTGAGGAAGAAGACCAGGGGGTGGAATCTAAGGTTTCTCTTGAAGAAGACTCTAGGGCTGAACCCAATAGTTTTCCCTCATCAAAGCCAACCACTCCACCAACTCATCATTTCACTCCACCACCACCTTCACCAACACCAAGATCACCATCACCATCATTTCACAAACACAGCTTTGATCAGGCAACCGTTCCTACTGCTCCCTTATATTCCATTCTTCTCAAGCTTGATGATTTGCAGGATCGCTTCTTCAAATTTCAAGATGAGATCCGTGTTTCCCTAGCCTCTTTAGCTGACCAGATGACTCAGATGGAGGCTCGTCTTGGCGCTAAATTGGATACAGTTGAGGTGGAAACGGAATATGTTGATGAAGATGCTCCTGCTTCATAGTTTCCCTTTTATATTTTTCATTGCTGCTGTCTCTGTCTTTAAACAATTTCTTTCTTTTGGTACCAGCTGGGGTACAAATCTTTAACATTGTTAACATTGAACCTTTTATGCTGCTACTATGTTAGGTTGGTTAATCTTTGCTTATCATGCTTGCATTCATTGTTATTGCTTTTTAATTTGTGCATCCTTATTCTCTCTTTGACTATAACTATATGTTTAGTGCTGTGGTTTGATTGCTTATCTTCTTTTTGAATGATGTCAAAAGGGGGAATATTTGGCACAAACTTAAATAATGCTTGAGTATGCTTAGTCTGATATACATTTATTCTGTTGAACATTAGGAACTGTGGCTATGCTCTGATATTCATGCTCTGATGCTCTGATGATTAATAAGTTTAGCTCAGTTTAGCTCTGATATACATACCGAGATACATACTTTGATTGTTATGATTTATATGCTCTGATGATTACTTGAATGCTATGATAAAAGTTCTTACAGTGCTTTAAGTTTTGTTTGGTAAGTTTTGTTTTGTTTTAGTTCTATTTGAAATCTTAAGTTATAAACTACTTCCGATGTTTTGATTATGCTTAAGTTATTTTAAATATTTCTAATTAATAGAGTAATTTGTTTTTAATGTATGCTTGGTAAATTATATTGTCACGAGTTAATTTACTAAGTAATGTAGAGTTGTTTTGATCTCAACATACTCTTCAACATTGGTTTACTCTATTTTGTTTTTAGTTTGTTTGAAAAGTTTGTCATCATCAAAAAGGGGGAATTTTTTGGACCTCTTGAGTTTTGATGATGACTACACTTTAGCAAATATGTGTTTAGAGATTGTGTGCAGGTCGATATCCGATTAATTGTGATCGTTGATAGTACCTATGCCTTAGCTTATGGAAACGTACATGTCAAAAGGTTTCAATTGATGTTAGGAGAAGTATATCGCTTGGGATGTAAAATGGAGACAGCAGATCTACTGTTCCCAAGTTGGATGTTCTAGCTAAACTGAAGTCTGGAGACAACACACTGTTCCTGAGCTGAAGGTTGACTACGTTGACTAAAAATTCTGGTTATCATATTTTAATTATTATTTTTTTAGTTAATGTATTTTAAATTAAATTGTTGCAGTAATAATTTATTAAAGTTAATTGGCAAATCGTTTTTGTTAAAGAAAATGAATTCACGTTTTATTTGTTAAGATCCTTTATTTTAGGATCTATTTTTAGTAAATCCTGGATTTGTTAAAAATAGAATTAACTAACTTTGAATTGGTCTTAGCAAATCTTTTCAGCCGGTTTTTATTCCTAAAAAATAGCAAGCAATCATTCCCACTAAGATTAACCGTTTTCTAAATATAGCATGAAGTTCCAGCCATTAATTTGGGGAACAGGAATTACTACTGAAAAAACTGCTACTTTAGGGAACAACGGTTATTAAGGGAACAGCGGTTATTGTTTATGTACACGTGTGATTTGACTTAATCAAATCTTATGGAAATAACCGTGTGTTTGCTTAATCCACATTACTCCCATGATCTCTTGATAGTGGGATGATGGATTGGATTATTCCACTTTCTTAGGAATATTATTTTCTATAAATTGCAAGATAATTCCGGTTTTTAAAGTGAAGAAAAAGTAATCCAACGTTTTGTGCTTAAGTGTTTTTCATACGTTTTTGTTGGATTTTACAAGAAATATTTTGTTCTTAAAGTTGCCAATTAATTTATAATATTTTCTTGATGCAACTCTTTGATTTATTTTAGAGAATTTATATCCTTTTTGTAAGGGTTTTTGAGAGTTTATGTAATTAGACTCGGGTGAGTCTAAGGGGGAAATTAGATAGCTTTGAGTGAAGCTAGAGAGGATTAGCTTGTAGAGAAGCTAAGGTTGTTGCTTGGAGTAAAGCAATTAGAGAGAAGAGGAGTCGGCCTAGGTGTTACGCTTCGAGTGAAGCAAGGTGTTTATTGTGATTGTAACTAATTGCCTTAAACATAGTGGAGTTTTTGAAAATCCCAAGTGGTCGTGGTTTTTCCTTTTGTTTAGGCCCAAAAGGTTTCCACGTAAAATCGTGTGTCTCTCTTATTATTTTGCTCTTAGTTTAAGCTTCATTTATTTTGAATAATTCCGCAAAAACAGGGCACAATCGCTTAAACTTACAACAACAACAATTCACCCCCCCTCTTGTTGCTGTTCCCGTTCCTAATTGAATCAACAACTATGATTTTCAATTCTAACCACGTTAACTCAATAATATATTCTAAAAAGTTTTGTGTGCCAAGTTTCGTGCAAAACAAACCAAGTTTGAGCTACTTTATGCGCAAAAGTGCCAAAAATGCTTCAAAACCCATAAATTCGCAACTTAACACGTAATTTCTCGTATATAACTATCATTTTCAACTCTAACCACTTGAACACAAAAATTTATACCAATAAGTGTTGTGTGCCATGT
The DNA here is from genome assembly GCF_026212465.1 of Amaranthus tricolor. Lineage (NCBI taxonomy): Eukaryota > Viridiplantae > Streptophyta > Magnoliopsida > Caryophyllales > Amaranthaceae > Amaranthus > Amaranthus tricolor. The sequence goes on from NC_080053.1 coordinate 22,912,817, forward strand.
TTCGTGCAAAATAAACCATGTTTGAGCTACTTTATGCGCAAAAGTGTCAAAAACGCTTAAAAACACTTAAAATCTCAACCTAACACGTAATTTCTAGCATATGACTATGATTTTCAATTCTAACCACGTCAACACAATAATATATACTAAAAAGTTTTGTGTGCCAAGTTTCGTGCAAAACAAACCAAGTTTGAGCTACTTTGTGCGCAAAAGTGCCAAAAACGCTTAAAAACCCTTAAAATCGCAATTTAACACGTAATTTCTAGCATATGACTATGATTTTCATTTCTAACCACTTCAACAAAAAATATTTATACCAAAAGGTGTTGTGTGCCATGTTTCGTGCAAAACAAACCAAGTTTGAGCTACTTTATGCGCAAAAGTGCAAAAAACGCTTAAAAACCCATAAAATCGCAACATAACACGTAATTTTTAGCAAATGACTATGATTTTGAATTCTAGGCACTTCAAAAAGATAATATACACCAAATAGTGTTATGTGTCAAGTTTTGTGCAAAACTAACAAAGTTTGAGCTACTTGATGCGCAAAAGAGTCCAAAATGCTTAAAAATACATAAAAGCGCAACTTAACACGTAATTTCTTGCATATGACTATGATTTTCAATTCTAACAACTTCAACACAATAATATATACCAAATAGTGTTGTGTGCCAAGTTTCGTGCAAAACAAACCGTGTTTGAGCTACTTTATACGCAAAAGTGCCAAAAATGCTTAAAAACCCTTAAAATCGCAACTTAACACGTAATTTCTAGCATATGACTAGGATTTTCAATTCTAACCACTTCAACACAATAAAATATACCAAATAGTGTTGTTTCCCAAGTTGCGTGCAAAAAAAACCAAGTTAATGCGCAACTTTATGCACGAAAAGTGCCAAAAAAGCATGAAAACGCATAAAATCGCAACTTAACACGTAATATCAAGCATATGACTATAATTTTCAATTCTAACCACTTCAACACAATAATATATACAAAATAGTGTTCTGTGCCATGTTTCGTGCAAAACAAACCAAGTTCGAGCTACTTTATGCGCAAAAGTGCCAAAAACGCTTAAAAACCCATAAAATCGCAACTTAACACGTAATTTCTAGCATATGACTATGATTTTCAATTCTAACCTCTTCAACACAATAATACATACCAAAAAGTGTTGTGTGCCAAGTTTCGTGCAAAACAAACCAAGTTTGAGCTACTTTATGCGCAAAAGTGCCAAAAATGCTTCAAAACCCATAAATTCGCAACTTAACACGTAATTTCTCGTATATGACTATAATTTTCAATTCTAACCACTTGAACACAAAAATTTATACCAAATAATGTTGTGTGCCATGTTTCGTGCAAAATAAACCATGTTTGAGCTACTTTATGCGCAAAAGTGCCAAAAACGCTTAAAAACCCTTAAAATCGCAACCTAACACATAATTTCTAGCATATGACTATGATTTTCAATTCTAACCTCTTTAACACAATAATACATACCAAAAAGTGTTGTGTGCCATGTTTCGTGCAAAACAAACCAAGTTTGATCTACTTTATGCGCAAAAGTGCCAAAAATGCTTCAAAACCCATAAATTCGCCACTTAACACGTAATTTCTCGTATATGACTATGATTTTCAACTCTAACCACTTGAACACAAAAATTTATACCAAATAGTGTTGTGTGCCATGTTTCGTGCAAAATAAACCATGTTTGAGCTACTTTATGCGCAAAAGTGTCAAAAACGCTTAAAAACCCTTAAAATCGCAACCTAACTCGTAATTTCTAGCATATGACTATGATTTTCAATTCTAACCACGTCAACACAATAATATATACTAAAAAGTTTTGTGTGCCAAGTTTCGTGCAAAACAAACCAAGTTTGAGCTAGTTTATGCGCAAAAGTGCAAAAAACGCTTAAAAACCCATAAAATCGCAACATAACACGTTATTTTTAGCATATGACTATGATTTTGAATTCTAACCACTTCAGAAAGATAATATACACCAAATAGTGTTATGTGCCAAGTTTTGTGCAAAACAAACAAAGTTTGAGCTACTTCACGCGCAAAAGAGCCCAAAATGCTTAAAAATCCATAAAATCGCAACTTAACACGTAATTTCTTGCATATGACTATGATTTTCAATTCTAACAACTTCAACACAATAATATATACCAAATAGTGTTGTGTGCAATGTTTCGTGCAAAACAAACCGTGTTTGAGCTACTTTATACGCAAAAGTGCCAAAAATGCTTAAAAACTCTTAAAATCGCAACTTAACACGTAATTTCTGGCATATGACTAGGATTTTCAATTCTAACCACTTCAACACAATAAAATATACCAAATAGTGTTGTTTCCCAAGTTGCGTGCAAAAAAAACCAAGTTAATGCGCAACTTTATGCACGAAAAGTGCCAAAAAAGCATGAAAACGCATAAAATCGCAACTTAACACGTAATATCAAGCATATGACTATAATTTTCAATTCTAACCACTTCAACACAATAATATATACAAAATAGTGTTCTGTGCCATGTTTCGTGCAAAACAAACCAAGTTCGAGCTACTTTATGCGCAAAAGTGCCAAAAACGCTTAAAAACCCATAAAATCGCAACTTAACACGTAATTTCTAGCATATGACTATGATTTTCAATTCTAACCTCTTCAACACAATAATACATACCAAAAAGTGTTGTGTGCCAAGTTTCGTGCAAAACAAACCAAGTTTGAGCTACTTTATGCGCAAAAGTGCCAAAAATGCTTCAAAACCCATAAATTCGCAACTTAACACGTAATTTCTCGTATATGACTATAATTTTCAATTCTAACCACTTGAACACAAAAATTTATACCAAATAATGTTGTGTGCCATGTTTCGTGCAAAATAAACCATGTTTGAGCTACTTTATGCGCAAAAGTGCCAAAAACGCTTAAAAACCCTTAAAATCGCAACCTAACACATAATTTCTAGCATATGACTATGATTTTCAATTCTAACCTCTTTAACACAATAATACATACCAAAAAGTGTTGTGTGCCATGTTTCGTGCAAAACAAACCAAGTTTGATCTACTTTATGCGCAAAAGTGCCAAAAATGCTTCAAAACCCATAAATTCGCCACTTAACACGTACTTTCTCGTATATGACTATGATTTTCAACTCTAACCACTTGAACACAAAAATTTATACCAAATAGTGTTGTGTGCCATGTTTCGTGCAAAATAAACCATGTTTGAGCTACTTTATGCGCAAAAGTGTCAAAAACGCTTAAAAACCCTTAAAATCGCAACCTAACTCGTAATTTCTAGCATATGACTATGATTTTCAATTCTAACCACGTCAACACAATAATATATACTAAAAAGTTTTGTGTGCCAAGTTTCGTGCAAAACAAACCAAGTTTGAGCTAGTTTATGCGCAAAAGTGCAAAAAACGCTTAAAAACCCATAAAATCGCAACATAACACGTTATTTTTAGCATATGACTATGATTTTGAATTCTAACCACTTCAGAAAGATAATATACACCAAATAGTGTTATGTGCCAAGTTTTGTGCAAAACAAACAAAGTTTGAGCTACTTCACGCGCAAAAGAGCCCAAAATGCTTAAAAATCCATAAAATCGCAACTTAACACGTAATTTCTTGCATATGACTATGATTTTCAATTCTAACAACTTCAACACAATAATATATACCAAATAGTGTTGTGTGCAATGTTTCGTGCAAAACAAACCGTGTTTGAGCTACTTTATACGCAAAAGTGCCAAAAATGCTTAAAAACTCTTAAAATCGCAACTTAACACGTAATTTCTAGCATATGACTAGGATTTTCAATTCTAACCACTTCAACACAATAAAATATACCAAATAATGTTGTTTCCCAAGTTGCGTGCAAAAAAAACCAAGTTAATGCGCAACTTTATGCACGAAAAGTGCCAAAAAAGCATGAAAACGCATAAAATCGCAACTTAACACGTAATATCAAGCATATGACTATAATTTTCAATTCTAACCACTTCAACACAATAATATATACAAAATAGTGTTCTGTGCCATGTTTCGTGCAAAACAAACCAAGTTCGAGCTACTTTATGCGCAAAAGTGCCAAAAACGCTTAAAAACCCATAAAATCGCAACTTAACACGTAATTTCTAGCATATGACTATGATTTTCAATTCTAACCTCTTCAACACAATAATACATACCAAAAAGTGTTGTGTGCCAAGTTTCGTGCAAAACAAACCAAGTTTGAGCTACTTTATGCGCAAAAGTGCCAAAAATGCTTCAAAACCCATAAATTCGCAACTTAACGCGTAATTTCTCGTATATGACTATAATTTTCAATTCTAACCACTTGAACACAAAAATTTATACCAAATAATGTTGTGTGCCATGTTTCGTGCAAAATAAACCATGTTTGAGCTACTTTATGCGCAAAAGTGCCAAAAACGCTTAAAAACCCTTAAAATCGCAACCTAACACATAATTTCTAGCATATGACTATGATTTTCAATTCAAACCTCTTTAACACAATAATACATACCAAAAAGTGTTGTGTGCCATGTTTCATGCAAAACAAACCAAGTTTGATCTACTTTATGCGCAAAAGTGCCAAAAATGCTTCAAAACCCATAAATTCGCCACTTAACACGTAATTTCTCGTATATGACTATGATTTTCAACTCTAACCACTTGAACACAAAAATTTATACCAAATAGTGTTGTGTGCCATGTTTCGTGCAAAATAAACCATGTTTGAGCTACTTTATGCGCAAAAGTGTCAAAAACGCTTAAAAACCCTTAAAATCGCAACCTAACTCGTAATTTCTAGCATATGACTATGATTTTCAATTCTAACCACGTCAACACAATAATATATACTAAAAAGTTTTGTGTGCCAAGTTTCGTGCAAAACAAACCAAGTTTGAGCTAGTTTATGCGCAAAAGTGCAAAAAACGCTTAAAAACCCATAAAATCGCAACATAACACGTTATTTTTAGCATATGACTATGATTTTGAATTCTAACCACTTCAGAAAGATAATATACACCAAATAGTGTTATGTGCCAAGTTTTGTGCAAAACAAACAAAGTTTGAGCTACTTCACGCGCAAAAGAGCCCAAAATGCTTAAAAATCCATAAAATCGCAACTTAACACGTAATTTCTTGCATATGACTATGATTTTCAATTCTAACAACTTCAACACAATAATATATACCAAATAGTGTTGTGTGCAATGTTTCGTGCAAAACAAACCGTGTTTGAGCTACTTTATACGCAAAAGTGCAAAAAATGCTTAAAAACTCTTAAAATCGCAACTTAACACGTAATTTCTAGCATATGACTAGGATTTTCAATTCTAACCACTTCAACACAATAAAATATACCAAATAGTGTTGTTTCCCAAGTTGCGTGCAATAAAAACCAAGTTAATGCGCAACTTTATGCACGAAAAGTGCCAAAAAAGCATGAAAACGCATAAAATCGCAACTTAACACGTAATATCAAGCATATGACTATAATTTTCAATTCTAACCACTTCAACACAATAATATATACAAAATAGTGTTCTGTGCCATGTTTCGTGCAAAACAAACCAAGTTCGAGCTACTTTATGCGCAAAAGTGCCAAAAACGCTTAAAAACCCATAAAATCGCAACTTAACACGTAATTTCTAGCATATGACTATGATTTTCAATTCTAACCTCTTCAACACAATAATACATACCAAAAAGTGTTGTGTGCCAAGTTTCGTGCAAAACAAACCAAGTTTGAGCTACTTTATGCGCAAAAGTGCCAAAAATGCTTCAAAACCCATAAATTCGCAACTTAACACGTAATTTCTCGTATATGACTATAATTTTCAATTCTAACCACTTGAACACAAAAATTTATACCAAATAATGTTCTGTGCCATGTTTCGTGCAAAATAAACCATGTTTGAGCTACTTTATGCGCAAAAGTGCCAAAAACGCTTAAAAACCCTTAAAATCGCAACCTAACACATAATTTCTAGCATATGACTATGATTTTCAATTCTAACCTCTTTAACACAATAATACATACCAAAAAGTGTTGTGTGCCATGTTTCGTGCAAAACAAACCAAGTTTGATCTACTTTATGCGCAAAAGTGCCAAAAATGCTTCAAAACCCATAAATTCGCCACTTAACACGTAATTTCTCGTATATGACTATGATTTTCAACTCTAACCACTTGAACACAAAAATTTATACCAAATAGTGTTGTGTGCCATGTTTCGTGCAAAATAAACCATGTTTGAGCTACTTTATGCGCAAAAGTGTCAAAAACGCTTAAAAACCCTTAAAATCGCAACCTAACTCGTAATTTCTAGCATATGACTATGATTTTCAATTCTAACCACGTCAACACAATAATATATACTAAAAAGTTTTGTGTGCCAAGTTTCGTGCAAAACAAACCAAGTTTGAGCTAGTTTATGCGCAAAAGTGCAAAAAACGCTTAAAAACCCATAAAATCGCAACATAACACGTTATTTTTAGCATATGACTATGATTTTGAATTCTAACCACTTCAGAAAGATAATATACACCAAATAGTGTTATGTGCCAAGTTTTGTGCAAAACAAACAAAGTTTGAGCTACTTCACGCGCAAAAGAGCCCAAAATGCTTAAAAATCCATAAAATCGCAACTTAACACGTAATTTCTTGCATATGACTATGATTTTCAATTCTAACAACTTCAACACAATAATATATACCAAATAGTGTTGTGTGCAATGTTTCGTGCAAAACAAACCGTGTTTGAGCTACTTTATACGCAAAAGTGCAAAAATGCTTAAAAACTCTTAAAATCGCAACTTAACACGTAATTTCTAGCATATGACTAGGATTTTCAATTCTAACCACTTCAACACAATAAAATATACCAAATAGTGTTGTTTCCCAAGTTGCGTGCAATAAAAACCAAGTTAATGCGCAACTTTATGCACGAAAAGTGCCAAAAAAGCATGAAAACGCATAAAATCGCAACTTAACACGTAATATCAAGCATATGACTATAATTTTCAATTCTAACCACTTCAACACAATAATATATACCAAATAGTGTTCTGTGCCATGTTTCGTGCAAAACAAACCAAGTTCGAGCTACTTTATGCGCAAAAGTGCCAAAAACGCTTAAAAACCCATAAAATCGCAATTTAACACGTAATTTCTAGCATATGACTATGATTTTCATTTCTAACCACTTCAACAAAAAATATTTATACCAAAAGGTGTTGTGTGCCATGTTTCGTGCAAAACAAACCAATTTTGAGCTACTTTATGTGCAAAAGTGCAAAAAAAGCTTAAAAACCCATAAAATCGCAACATAACACGTAATTTTTAGCAAATGACTATGATTTTGAATTCTAGGCACTTCAAAAAGATAATATACACCAAATAGTGTTATGTGTCAAGTTTTGTGCAAAACTAACAAAGTTTGAGCTACTTGATGCGCAAAAGAGCCCAAAATGCTTAAAAATACATAAAAGCGCAACTTAACACGTAATTTCTTGCATATGACTATGATTTTCAATTCTAACAACTTCAACACAATAATATATACCAAATAGTGTTGTGTGCCAAGTTTCGTGCAAAACAAACCGTGTTTGAGCTACTTTATACGCAAAAGTGCCAAAAATGCTTAAAAACCCTTAAAATCGCAACTTAACACGTAATTTCTAGCATATGACTAGGATTTTCAATTCTAACCACTTCAACACAATAAAATATACCAAATAGTGTTGTTTCCCAAGTTGCGTGCAAAACAAACCAAGTTAATGCGCAACTTTATGCACGAAAAGTGCCAAAAAAGCATGAAAACGCATAAAATCGCAACTTAACACGTAATATCAAGAATATGACTATAATTTTCAATTCTAACCACTTCAACACAATAATATATACCAAATAGTGTTCTGTGCCATGTTTCGTGCAAAACAAACCAAGTTCGAGCTACTTTATGCGCAAAAGTGCCAAAAACGCTTAAAAACCCATAAAATCGCAACTTAACACGTAATTTCTAGCATATGACTATGATTTTCAATTCTAACCTCTTCAACACAATAATACATACAAAAAAGTGTTGTGTGCCAAGTTTCGTGCAAAACAAACCAAGTTTGAGCTACTTTATGCGCAAAAGAGCCAAAAATGCTTCAAAACCCATAAATTCGCAACTTAACACGTAATTTCTCGTATATGACTATAATTTTCAATTTTAACCACTTGAACACAAAAAATTATAACAAATAATGTTGTGTGCCATGTTTCGTGCAAAATAAACCATGTTTGAGATACTTTATGCGCAAAAGTGCCAAAAATGCTTAAAAACCCTTAAAATCGCAACCTAACACATAATTTCTAGCATATGACTATGATTTTCAATTCTAACCTCTTTAACACAATAATACATACCAAAAAGTGTTGTGTGCCATGTTTCGTGCAAAAAAAAACCAAGTTTGATCTACTTTATGCGCAAAAGTGCCAAAAATGCTTCAAAACCCATAAATTCGCCACTTAACACGTAATTTCTCGTATATGACTATGATTTTCAACTCTAACCACTTGAACACAAAAATTTATACCAAATAGTGTTGTGTGCCATGTTTCGTGCAAAATAAACCATGTTTGAGCTACTTTATGCGCAAAAGTGTCAAAAACGCTTAAAAACCCTTAAAATCACAACCTAACACGTAATTTCTAGCATATGACTATGATTTTCAATTCTAACCACGTCAACACAATAATATATACTAAAAAGTTTTGTGTGCCAAGTTTCGTGCAAAACAAACCAAGTTTTACTTTATGCGCAAAAGTGCAAAAAACGCTTAAAAACCAATAAAATCGCAACATAACACGTTATTTTTAGCATATGACTATGATTTTGAATTCTAACCACTTCAGAAAGATAATATACACCAAATAGTGTTATGTGCCAAGTTTTGTGCAAAACAAACAAAGTTTGAGCTACTTCACGCGCAAAAGAGCCCAAAATTCTTAAAAATCCATAAAATCGCAACTTAACACGTAATTTCTTGCATATGACTATGATTTTCAATTCTAACAACTTCAACACAATAATATATACCAAATAGTGTTGTGTGCAAAGTTTCGTGCAAAACAAACCGTGTTTGAGCTACTTTATACGCAAAAGTGCCAAAAATGCTTAAAAACCCTTAAAATCGCAACTTAACACGTAATTTCTAGCATATGACTAGGATTTTCAATTCTAACCACTTCAACACAATAAAATATACCAAATAGTGTTGTTTCCCAAGTTGCGTGCAAAACAAACCAAGTTAATGCGCAACTTTATGCACGAAAAGTGCCAAAAAAGGATGAAAACGCATAAAATCGCAACTTAACACGTAATATCAAGCATATGACTATAATTTTCAATTCTAACCACTTCAACACAATAATATATACCAAATAGTGTTCTGTGCCATGTTTCGTGCAAAACAAACCAAGTTCGAGCTACTTTATGCGCAAAAGTGCCAAAAACGCTTAAAAACCCATAAAATCGCAATTTAACACGTAATTTCTAGCATATGACTATGATTTTCATTTCTAACCACTTCAACAAAAAATATTTATACCAAAAGGTGTTGTGTGCCATGTTTCGTGCAAAACAAACCAAGTTTGAGCTACTTTATGCGCAAAAGTGCAAAAAACGCTTAAAAACCCATAAAATTGCAACATAACACGTAATTTTTAGCAAATGACTATGATTTTGAATTCTAGGCACTTCAAAAAGATAATATACACCAAATAGTGTTATGTGTCAAGTTTTGTGCAAAACTAACAAAGTTTGAGCTACTTGATGCGCAAAAGAGCCCAAAATGCTTAAAAATACATAAAAGCGCAACTTAACACGTAATTTCTTGCATATGACTATGATTTTCAATTCTAACAACTTCAACACAATAATATATACCAAATAGTGTTGTGTGCCAAGTTTCGTGCAAAACAAACCGTGTTTGAGCTACTTTATACGCAAAAGTGCCAAAAATGCTTAAAAACCCTTAAAATCGCAACTTAACACGTAATTTCTAGCATATGACTAGGATTTTCAATTCTAACCACTTCAACACAATAAAATATACCAAATAGTGTTGTTTCCCAAGTTGCGTGCAAAACAAACCAAGTTAATGCGCAACTTTATGCACGAAAAGTGCCAAAAAAGCATGAAAACGCATAAAATCGCAACTTAACACGTAATATCAAGCATATGACTATAATTTTCAATTCTAACCACTTCAACACAATAATATATACCAAATAGTGTTCTGTGCCATGTTTCGTGCAAAACAAACCAAGTTCGAGCTACTTTATGCGCAAAAGTGCCAAAAATGTTTAAAAACCCATAAAATCGCAACTTAACACGTAATTTCTAGCATATGACTATGATTTTCAATTCTAACCTCTTCAACACAATAATACATACCAAAAAGTGTTGTGTGCCAAGTTTCGTGCAAAACAAACCAAGTTTGAGCTACTTTATGCGCAAAAGTGCCAAAAATGCTTCAAAACCCATAAATTCGCAACTTAACACGTAATTTCTCGTATATGACTATAATTTTCAATTCTAACCACTTGAACACAAAAATTTATACCAAATAATGTTGTATGCCATACAATAAACCATGTTTGAGCTACTTTATGCGCAAAAGTGCCAAAAACGCTTAAAAACCCTTAAAATAGCAACCTAACACATAATTTCTAGCATATGACTATGATTTTCAATTCTAACCTCTTTAACACAATAATACATACCAAAAAGTGTTGTGTGCCATGTTTCGTGCAAAACAAACCAAGTTTGATCTACTTTATGCGCAAAAGTGCCAAAAATGCTTCAAAACCCATAAATTCGCCACTTAACACGTAATTTCTCGTATATGACTATGATTTTCAACTCTAACCACTTGAACACAAAAATTTATACCAAATAGTGTTGTGTGCCATGTTTCGTGCAAAATAAACCATGTTTGAGCTACTTTATGCGCAAAAGTGTCAAAAACGCTTAAAAACCCTTAAAATCGCAACCTAACACGTAATTTCTAGCATATGACTATGATTTTCAATTCTAACCACGTCAACACAATAATATATACTAAAAGGTTTTGTGTGCCAAGTTTCGTGCAAAACAAACCAAGTTTTACTTTATGCGCAAAAGTGCAAAAAACGCTTAAAAACCCATAAAATTGCAACATAACACGTTATTTTTAGCATATGACTATAATTTTGAATTCTAACCACTTCAGAAAGATAATATACACCAAATAGTGTTATGTGCCAAGTTTTGTGCAAAACATACAAAGTTTGAGCTACTTCACGCGCAAAAGAGCCCAAAATGCTTAAAAATCCATAAAATCGCAACTTAACACGTAATTTCTTGCATATGACTATGATTTTCAATTCTAACAACTTCAACACAATAATATATACCAAATAGTGTTGTGTGCCAAGTTTCGTGCAAAACAAACCGTGTTTGAGCTACTTTATACGCAAAAGTGCCAAAAATGCTTAAAAACCCTTAAAATCGCAACTTAACACGTAATTTCTAGCATATGACTAGGATTTTCAATTCTAACCACTTCAGCACAATAAAATATACCAAATAGTGTTGTTTCCCAAGTTGCGTGCAAAACAAACCAAGTTAATGCGCAACTTTATGCACGAAAAGTGCCAAAAAAGCATGAAAACGCATAAAATCGCAACTTAACACGTAATATCAAGCATATGACTATAATTTTCAATTCTAACCACTTCAACACAATAATATATACCAAATAGTGTTCTGTGCCATGTTTCGTGCAAAACAAACCAAGTTCGAGCTACTTTATGCGCAAAAGTGCCAAAAACGCTTAAAAACCCATAAAATCGCAATTTAACACGTAATTTCTAGCATATGACTATGATTTTCATTTCTAACCACTTCAACAAAAAATATTTATACCAAAAGGTGTTGTGTGCCATGTTTCGTGCAAAAAAAACCAAGTTTGAGCTACTTTATGCGCAAAAGTGCAAAAAACGCTTAAAAACCCATAAAATCGCAACATAACACGTAATTTTTAGCAAATGACTATGATTTTGAATTCTAGGCACTTCAAAAAGATAATATACACCAAATAGTGTTATGTGTCAAGTTTTGTGCAAAACTAACAAAGTTTGAGCTACTTCACGCGCAAAAGAGCCCAAAATGCTTAAAAATCCATAAAATCGCAACTTAACACGTAATTTCTTGCATATGACTATGATTTTCAATTCTAACAACTTCAACACAATTATATATACCAAATAGTGTTGTGTGCAAAGTTTCGTGCAAAACAAACCGTGTTTGAGCTACTTTATACGCAAAAGTGCCAAAAATGCTTAAAAACCCTTAAAATCGCAACTTAACACGTAATTTCTAGCATATGACTAGGATTTTCAATTCTAACCACTTCAACACAATAAAATATACCAAATAGTGTTGTTTCCCAAGTTGCTTGCAAAACAAACCAAGTTAATGCGCAACTTTATGCACGAAAAGTGCCAAAAAAGCTTGAAAACGCATAAAATCGCAACTTAACACGTAATATCAAGCATATGACTATAATTTTCAATTCTAACCACTTCAACACAATAATATATATACCAAATAGTGTTCTGTGCCATGTTTCGTGCAAAAGAAACCAAGTTCGAGCTACTTTATGCGCAAAAAGTGCCAAAAACGCTTAAAAACCCATAAAATCGCAACTTAACACGTAATTTCTAGCATATGACTATGATTTTCAATTCTAACCTCTTCAACACAATAATACATACCAAAAAGTGTTGTGTGCCATGTTTCGTGCAAAACAAACCAAGTTTGAGCTACTTTATGCGCAAAAGTGCCAAAAATGCTTCAAAACCCATAAATTCGCAACTTAACACGTAATTTCTCGTATATGACTATGATTTTCAATTCTAACCACTTGAACACAAAAATTTATACCAAATAGTGTTGTGTGCCATGTTTCGTGCAAAATAAACAATGTTTGAGCTACTTTATGCGCAAAAGTGCCAAAAACTCTTAAAAACCCTTAAAATCGCAACCTAACACGTAATTTCTAGCATATGACTATGATTTTATATTCTAACCACGTTAACTCAATAATATATTCTAAAAAGTTTTGTGTGCCAAGTTTCGTGCAAAACAAACCAAGTTTGAGCTACTTTATGCGCAAAAGTGCCAAAAATGCTTCAAAACCCATAAATTCGCAACTTAACACGTAATTTCTCGTATATGACTATCATTTTCAACTCTAACCACTTGAACACAAAAATTTATACCAAATAGTGTTGTGTGCCATGTTTCGTGCAAAATAAACCACGTTTGAGCTACTTTATGCGCAAAAGTGTCAAAAACGCTTAAAAACCCTTAAAATCGCAACCTAACACGTAATTTCTAGCATATGACTATGATTTTCAATTCTAACCACGTCAACACAATAATATATACTAAAAAGTTTTGTGTGCCAAGTTTCGTGCAAAACAAACCAAGTTTGAGCTACTTTATGCGCAAAAGTGCCAAAAACGCTTAAAAACCCTTAAAATCGCAATTTAACACGTAATTTCTAGCATATGACTATGATTTTCATTTCTAACCACTTCAACAAAAAATATTTATACCAAAAGGTGTTGTGTGCCATGTTTCGTGCAAAACAAACCAAGTTTGAGCTACTTTATGCGCAAAAGTGCAAAAAACGCTTAAAAACCCATAAAATCGCAACATAACACGTAATTTTTAGCAAATGACTATGATTTTGAATTCTAGGCACTTCAAAAAGATAATATACACCAAATAATGTTATGTGTCAAGTTTTGTGCAAAACTAACAAAGTTTGAGCTACTTGATGCGCAAAAGAGCCCAAAATGCTTAAAAATACATAAAAGCGCAACTTAACACGTAATTTCTTGCATATGACTATGATTTTCAATTCTAACAACTTCAACACAATAATATATGCCAAATAGTGTTGTGTGCAAAGTTTCGTGCAAAACAAACCGTGTTTGAGCTACTTTCTTCGCAAAAGTGCCAAAAATGCTTAAAAACCCTTAAAATCGCAACTTAACACGTAATTTCTAGCATATGACTAGGATTTTCAATTCTAACCACTTCAACACAATAAAATATACCAAATAGTGTTGTTTCCCAAGTTGCGTGCAAAACAAACCAAGTTAATGCGCAACTTTATGCACGAAAAGTGCCAAAAAAGCATGAAAACGCATAAAATCGCAACTTAACACGTAATATCAAGCATATGACTATAATTTTCAATTCTAACCACTTCAACACAATAATATATACCAAATAGTGTTCTGTGCCATGTTTCGTGCAAAACAAACCAAGTTCGAGCTACTTTATGCGCAAAAGTGCCAAAAACGCTTAAAAACCCATAAAATCGCAACTTAACACGTAATTTCTAGCATATGACTATGATTTTAAATTCTAACCTCTTCAACACAATAATACATACCAAAAAGTGTTGTGTGCCAAGTTTCGTGCAAAACAAACCAAGTTTGAGCTACTTTATGCGCAAAAGTGCCAAAAATGCTTCAAAACCCATAAATTCGCAACTTAACACGTAATTTCTCGTATATGACTATGATTTTCAATTCTAACCACTTGAACACAAAAATTTATACCAAATAGTGTTGTGTGCCATGTTTCGTGCAAAATAAACCATGTTTGAGCTACTTTATGCGCAAAAGTGCCAAAAACGCTTAAAAACCCTTAAAATCGCAACCTAACACGTAATTTCTAGCATATGACTATGATTTTCAATTCTAACCACGTTAACTCAATAATATATTCTAAAAAGTTTTGTGTGCCAAGTTTCGTGCAAAACAAACCAAGTATGAGCTACTTTATGCGCAAAAGTGCCAAAAATGCTTCAAAACCCATAAATTCGCAACTTAACACGTAATTTCTCGTATATGACTATCATTTTCAACTCTAACCACTTGAACACAAAAATTTATACCAAATAGTGTTTTGTGCCATGTTTCGTGCAAAATAAACCATGTTTGAGCTACTTTATGCGCAAAAGTGTCAAAAACGCTTAAAAACCCTTAAAATCACAACCTAACACGTAATTTCTAGCATATGACTATGATTTTCAATTCTAACCACGTCAACACAATAATATATACTAAAAAGTTTTGTGTGCCAAGTTTCGTGCAAAACAAACCAAGTTTGAGCTACTTTATGCGCAAAAGTGCCAAAAACGCTTAAAAACCCTTAAAATCGCAATTTAACACGTAATTTCTAGCATATGACTATGATTTTCATTTCTAACCACTTCAACAAAAAATATTTATACCAAAAGGTGTTGTGTGCCATGTTTCGTGCAAAACAAACCAAGTTTGAGCTACTTTATGCGCAAAAGTTCAAAAAACGCTTAAAAACCCATAAAATCGCAACATAACACGTAATTTTTAGCAAATGACTATGATTTTGA
Organism: Amaranthus tricolor; assembly: GCF_026212465.1. NCBI lineage: Eukaryota > Viridiplantae > Streptophyta > Magnoliopsida > Caryophyllales > Amaranthaceae > Amaranthus > Amaranthus tricolor. The sequence goes on from NC_080053.1 coordinate 22,928,337, forward strand.
ATTCTAGGCACTTCAAAAAGATAATATACACCAAATAATGTTATGTGTCAAGTTTTGTGCAAAACTAACAAAGTTTGAGCTACTTGATGCGCAAAAGAGCCCAAAATGCTTAAAAATACATAAAAGCGCAACTTAACACGTAATTTCTTGCATATGACTATGATTTTCAATTCTAACAACTTCAACACAATAATATATGCCAAATAGTGTTGTGTGCAAAGTTTCGTGCAAAACAAACCGTGTTTCAGCTACTTTCTTCGCAAAAGTGCCAAAAATGCTTAAAAACCCTTAAAATCGCAACTTAACACGTAATTTCTAGCATATGACTAGGATTTTCAATTCTAACCACTTCAACACAATAAAATATACCAAATAGTGTTGTTTCCCAAGTTGCGTGCAAAACAAACCAAGTTAATGCGCAACTTTATGCACGAAAAGTGCCAAAAAAAGCATGAAAACGCATAAAATCGCAACTTAACACGTAATATCAAGCATATGACTATAATTTTCAATTCTAACCACTTCAACACAATAATATATACCAAATAGTGTTCTGTGCCATGTTTCGTGCAAAACAAACCAAGTTCGAGCTACTTTATGCGCAAAAGTGCCAAAAACGCTTAAAAACCCATAAAATCGCAACTTAACACGTAATTTCTAGCATATGACTATGATTTTAAATTCTAACCTCTTCAACACAATAATACATACCAAAAAGTGTTGTGTGCCAAGTTTCGTGCAAAACAAACCAAGTTTGAGCTACTTTATGCGCAAAAGTGCCAAAAATGCTTCAAAACCCATAAATTCGCAACTTAACACGTAATTTCTCGTATATGACTATGATTTTCAATTCTAACCACTTGAACACAAAAATTTATACCAAATAGTGTTGTGTGCCATGTTTCGTGCAAAATAAACCATGTTTGAGCTACTTTATGCGCAAAAGTGCCAAAAACGCTTAAAAACCCTTAAAATCGCAACCTAACACGTAATTTCTAGCATATGACTATGATTTTCAATTCTAACCACGTTAACTCAATAATATATTCTAAAAAGTTTTGTGTGCCAAGTTTCGTGCAAAACAAACCAAGTATGAGCTACTTTATGCGCAAAAGTGCCAAAAATGCTTCAAAACCCATAAATTCGCAACTTAACACGTAATTTCTCGTATATGACTATCATTTTCAACTCTAACCACTTGAACACAAAAATTTATACCAAATAGTGTTTTGTGCCATGTTTCGTGCAAAATAAACCATGTTTGAGCTACTTTATGCGCAAAAGTGTCAAAAACGCTTAAAAACCCTTAAAATCGCAACCTAACACGTAATTTCTAGCATATGACTATGATTTTCAATTCTAATCACGTCAACACAATAATATATACTAAAAAGTTTTGTGTGCCAAGTTTCGTGCAAAACAAAACAAGTTTGAGCTACTTTATGCGCAAAAGTGCCAAAAACGCTTAAAAACCCATAAAATCGCAATTTAACACGTAATTTCTAGCATATGACTATGATTTTTATTTCTAACCACTTCAACAAAAAATATTTATACCAAAAGGTGTTGTGTGCCATGTTTCGTGCAAAACAAACCAAGTTTGAGCTACTTTATGCGCAAAAGTGCAAAAAACGCTTAAAAACCCATAAAATCGCAACATAACACGTAATTTTTAGCAAATGACTATAATTTTGAATTCTAGGCACTTCAAAAAGATAATATACACCAAATAGTGTTATGTGTCAAGTTTTGTGCAAAACTAACAAAGTTTGAGCTACTTGATGCGCAAAAGAGCCCAAAATGCTTAAAAATACATAAAAGCGCAACTTAACACGTAATTTCTTGCATATGACTATGATTTTCAATTCTAACAACTTCAACACAATAATATATACCAAATAGTGTTGTGTGCCAAGTTTCGTGCAAAACAAACCGTGTTTGAGCTACTTTATACGCAAAAGTGCCAAAAATGCTTAAAAACCCTTAAAATCGCAACTTAACACGTAATTTCTAGCATATGACTAGGATTTTAAATTCTAACCACTTCAACAAATTAAAATATACCAAATAATGTTGTGTGCCAAGTTGCGTGCAAAACAACCAAGTTAATGCGCTACTTTATGCACGAAAAGTGCCAAAAAAGCATGAAAACGAATAAAATCGCAACTTAACACGTAATATCAAGCATATGACTATAAATTTCAATTCTAACCACTTCAACACAATAATATATACCAAATAGTGTTCTGTGCCATATTTCGTGCAAAACAAACCAAGTTCGAGCTACTTAATGCGCAAAAGTGCCAAAAACGCTTAAAAAACCCATAAAATCGCAACTTAACACGTAATTTCTAGCCTATGACTATGATTTTCAATTCTAACCTCTTCAACACAATAATACATACCAAAAAGTGTTGTGTGCCATGTTTCGTGCAAAACAAACCATGTTTGAGCTACTTTATGCGCAAAAGTGCCAAAAATGCGTCAAAACCCATAAATTCGTAACTTAACACGTAATTTCTCGTATATGACTATGATTTTCACTCTAACCACTTGAACACAAAATTTTATACCAAATAGTGTTGTGTGCCATGTTTCGTGCAAAATAAACCATGTTTGAGCTAGACTTTATGCGCAAAAGTTGTCAAAAACGCTTAAAAACCCTTAAAATCGCAACCTAACACGTAATTTCTAGCATATGACTATGATTTTCAATTCTAACCACTTCAACACAATAATATATACTAAAATGTTTTGTGTGCCAAGTTTCGTGCAAAACAAACCAAGTTTGAGCTACTTTATGCGCAAAAGTGCCAAAAACGCTTAAAAACCCTTAAAATCGCAATTTAACACGTAATTTCTAGCATATGACTATGATTTTCATTTCTAACCACTTCAACAAAAAATATTTATACCAAAAGGTGTTGTGTGCCATGTTTCGTGCAAAACAAACCAAGTTTGAGCTACTTTATGCGCAAAAGTGCAAAAAACGCTTAAAAAACCCATAAAATCGCAACATAACACGTAATTTTTAGCAAATGACTATGATTTTGAATTCTAGGCACTTCAAAAAGATAATATACACCAAATAGTGTTATGTGTCAAGTTTTGTGCAAAACTAACAAAGTTTGAGCTACTTGATGCGCAAAAGAGCCCAAAATGCTTAAAAATACATAAAAGCGCAACTTAACACGTAATTTCTTGCATATGACTATGATTTTCAATTCTAACAACTTCAACACAATAATATATACCAAATAGTGTTGTGTGCAAAGTTTCGTGCAAAACAAACCGTGTTTGAGCTACTTTCTTCGCAAAAGTGCCAAAAATGCTTAAAAACCCTTAAAATCGCAACTTAACACGTAATTTCTAGCATATGACTAGGATTTTCAATTCTAACCACTTCAACACAATAAAATATACCAAATAGTGTTGTTTCCCAAGTTGCGTGCAAAACAAACCAAGTTAATGCGCAACTTTATGCACGAAAAGTGCCAAAAAAGCATGAAAACGCATAAAATCGCAACTTAACACGTAATATCAAGCATATGACTATAATTTTCAATTCTAACCACTTCAACACAATAATATATACCAAATAGTGTTCTGTGCCATGTTTCGTGCAAAACAAACAAGTTCGAGCTACTTTATGCCGCAAAAGTGCCAAAAACGCTAAAAACCCATAAAATCGCAACTTAACACGTAATTTCTAGCATATGACTATGATTTTAAATTCTAACCTCTTCAACACAATAATACATACCAAATAGTGTTGTGTGCCAAGTTTCGTGCAAAACAAACCAAGTTTGAGCTACTTTATGCGCAAAAGTGCCAAAAATGCTTCAAAACCCATAAATTCGCAACTTAACACGTAATTTCTCGTATATGACTATGATTTTCAATTCTAACCACTTGAACACAAAAATTTATACCAAATAGTGTTGTGTGCCATGTTTCGTGCAAAATAAACCATGTTTGAGCTACTTTATTGCGCAAAAGTGCCAAAAACGCTTAAAAACCCTTAAAATCGCAACCTAACACGTAATTTCTAGCATATGACTATGATTTTCAATTCTAACCACGTTAACTCAATAATATATTCTAAAAAGTTTTGTGTGCCAAGTTTCGTGCAAAACAAACCAAGTATGAGCTACTTTATGCGCAAAAGTGCCAAAAATGCTTCAAAACCCATAAATTCGCAACTTAACACGTAATTTCTCGTATATGACTATCATTTTCAACTCTAACCACTTGAACACAAAATTTATACCAAATAGTGTTTTGTGCCATGTTTCGTGCAAAATAAACCATGTTTGAGCTACTTTATGCGCAAAAGTGTCAAAAACGCTTAAAAACCCTTAAAATCGCAACCTAACACGTAATTTCTAGCATATGACTATGATTTTCAATTCTAATCACGTCAACACAATAATATATACTAAAAAGTTTTGTGTGCCAAGTTTCGTGCAAAACAAAACAAGTTTGAGCTACTTTATGCGCAAAAGTGCCAAAAACGCTTAAAAACCCATAAAATCGCAATTTAACACGTAATTTCTAGCATATGACTATGATTTTTATTTCTAACCACTTCAACAAAAAATATTTATACCAAAAGGTGTTGTGTGCCATGTTTCGTGCAAAACAAACCAAGTTTGAGCTACTTTATGCGCAAAAGTGCAAAAAACGCTTAAAAACCCATAAAATCGCAACATAACACGTAATTTTTAGCAAATGACTATAATTTTGAATTCTAGGCACTTCAAAAAGATAATATACACCAATAGTGTTATGTGTCAAGTTTTGTGCAAAACTAACAAAGTTTGAGCTACTTGATGCGCAAAAGAGCCCAAAATGCTTAAAAATACATAAAAGCGCAACTTAACACGTAATTTCTTGCATATGACTATGATTTTCAATTCTAACAACTTCAACACAATAATATATACCAATAGTGTTGTGTGCCAAGTTTCGTGCAAAACAAACCGTGTTTGAGCTACTTTATACGCAAAAGTGCCAAAAATGCTTAAAAACCCTTAAATCGCAACTTAACACGTAATTTCTAGCATATGACTAGGATTTTAAATTCTAACCACTTCAACAAATTAAAATATACCAAATAATGTTGTGTGCCAAGTTGCGTGCAAAACAAACCAAGTTAACTGCGCTACTTTATGCACGAAAAGTGCCAAAAAAGCATGAAAACGAATAAAATCGCAACTTAACACGTAATATCTAGCATATGACTATAAATTTCAATTCTAACCACTTCAACACAATAATATATACCAAATAGTGTTCTGTGCCATATTTCGTGCAAAACAAACCAAGTTCGAGCTACTTAATGCGCAAAAGTGCCAAAAACGCTTAAAAAACCCATAAAATCGCAACTTAACACGTAATTTCTAGCCTATGACTATGATTTCAATTCTAACCTCTTCAACACAATAATACATACCAAAAAGTGTTGTGTGCCATGTTTCGTGCAAAACAAACCATGTTTGAGCTACTTTATGCGCAAAAGTGCCAAAAATGCGTCAAAACCCATAAATTCGTAACTTAACACGTAATTTCTCGTATATGACTATGATTTTCAACTCTAACCACTTGAACACAAAATTTTATACCAAATAGTGTTGTGTGCCATGTTTCGTGCAAAATAAACCATGTTTGAGCTACTTTTATGCGCAAAAGTGTCAAAAACGCTTAAAAAACCCTTAAAATCGCAACCTAACACGTAATTTCTAGCATATGACTATGATTTTCAATTCTAACCACTTCAACACAATAATATATACTAAAATGTTTTTGTGTGCCAAGTTTCGTGCAAAACAAACCAAGTTTGAGCTACTTTATGCGCAAAAGTGCCAAAAACGCTTAAAAAACCCTTAAAATCGCAATTTAAACACGTAATTTCTAGCATATGACTATGATTTTCATTTCTAACCACTTCAACAAAAAATATTTATACCAAAAGGTGTTGTGTGCCATGTTTCGTGCAAAACAAACCAAGTTTGAGCTACTTTATGCGCAAAAGTGCAAAAAACGCTTAAAAACCCATAAAATCGCAACATAACACGTAATTTTTAGCAAATGACTATGATTTTGAATTCTAGGCACTTCAAAAAGATAATATACACCAAATAGTGTTATGTGTCAAGTTTTGTGCAAAAACTAACAAAGTTTGAGCTACTTGATGCGCAAAAGAGCCCAAAATGCTTAAAAATACATAAAAGCGCAACTTAACACGTAATTTCTTGCATATGACTATGATTTTCAATTCTAACAACTTCAACACAATAATATATACCAAATAGTGTTGTGTGCAAAGTTTCGTGCAAAACAAACCGTGTTTGAGCTACTTTCTTCGCAAAAGTGCCAAAAATGCTTAAAAAACCCTTAAAATCGCAACTTAACACGTAATTTCTAGCATATGACTAGGATTTTCAATTCTAACCACTTCAACACAATAAAATATACCAAATAGTGTTGTTTCCCAAGTTGCGTGCAAAACAAACCAAGTTAATGCGCAACTTTATGCACGAAAAGTGCCAAAAAAGCATGAAAACGCATAAAATCGCAACTTAACACGTAATATCAAGCATATGACTATAATTTTCAATTCTAACCACTTCAACACAATAATATATACCAAATAGTGTTCTGTGCCATGTTTCGTGCAAAACAAACCAAGTTCGAGCTACTTTATGCGCAAAAGTGCCAAAAACGCTTAAAAACCCATAAAATCGCACTTAACACGTAATTTCTAGCATATGACTATGATTTTAAATTCTAACCTCTTCAACACAATAATACATACCAAATAGTGTTGTGTGCCAAGTTTCGTGCAAAACAAACCAAGTTTGAGCTACTTTATGCGCAAAAGTGCCAAAAATGCTTCAAAACCCATAAATTCGCAACTTAACACGTAATTTCTCGTATATGACTATGATTTTCAATTCTAACCACTTGAACACAAAAATTTATACCAAATAGTGTTATGTGCCATGTTTCGTGCAAAATAAACCATGTTTGAGCTACTTTATGCGCAAAAGTGCCAAAAACGCTTAAAAACCCTTAAAATCGCAACCTAACACGTAATTTCTAGCATATGACTATGATTTTCAATTCTAACCACGTTAACTCAATAATATATTCTAAAAAGTTTTGTGTGCCAAGTTTCGTGCAAAACAAACCAAGTATGAGCTACTTTATGCGCAAAAGTGCCAAAAATGCTTCAAAACCCATAAATTCGCAACTTAACACGTAATTTCTCGTATATGACTATCATTTTCAACTCTAACCACTTGAACACAAAAATTTATACCAAATAGTGTTTTGTGCCATGTTTCGTGCAAAATAAACCATGTTTGAGCTACTTTATGCGCAAAAGTGTCAAAAACGCTTAAAAACCCTTAAAATCGCAACCTAACACGTAATTTCTAGCATATGACTATGATTTTCAATTCTAACCACGTCAACACAATAATATATACTAAAAAGTTTTGTGTGCCAAGTTTCGTGCAAAACAAAACAAGTTTGAGCTACTTTATGCGCAAAAGTGCCAAAAACGCTTAAAAAACCCATAAAATCGCAATTTAACACGTAATTTCTAGCATATGACTATGATTTTTATTTCTAACCACTTCAACAAAAAATATTTATACCAAAAGGTGTTGTGTGCCATGTTTCGTGCAAAACAAACCAAGTTTGAGCTACTTTATGCGCAAAAGTGCAAAAAACGCTTAAAAACCCATAAAATCGCAACATAACACGTAATTTTTAGCAAATGACTATAATTTTGAATTCTAGGCACTTCAAAAAGATAATATACACCAAATAGTGTTATGTGTCAAGTTTTGTGCAAAACTAACAAAGTTTGAGCTACTTGATGCGCAAAAGAGCCCAAAATGCTTAAAAATACATAAAAGCGCAACTTAACACGTAATTTCTTGCATATGACTATGATTTTCAATTCTAACAACTTCAACACAATAATATATACCAAATAGTGTTGTGTGCCAAGTTTCGTGCAAACAAACCGTGTTTGAGCTACTTTATACGCAAAAGTGCCAAAAATGCTTAAAAACCCTTAAAATCGCAACTTAACCACGTAATTTCTAGCATATGACTAGGATTTTAAATTCTAACCACTTCAACAAATTAAAATATACCAAATAATGTTCGTGTGCCAAGTTGCGTGCAAAACAAACCAAGTTAATGCGCTACTTTATGCATGAAAAGTGCCAAAAAAGCATGAAAACGAATAAAATCGCAACTTAACACGTAATATCTAGCATATGACTATAAATTTCAATTCTAACCACTTCAACACAATAATATATACCAAATAGTGTTCTGTGCCATATTTCGTGCAAAACAAACCAAGTTCGAGCTACTTAATGCGCAAAAGTGCCAAAAACGCTTAAAAACCCATAAAATCGCAACTTAACACGTAATTTCTAGCCTATGACTATGATTTTCAATTCTAACCTCTTCAACACAATAATACATACCAAAAAGTGTTGTGTGCCATGTTTCGTGCAAAACAAACCATGTTTGAGCTACTTTATGCGCAAAAGTGCCAAAAATGCGTCAAAACCCATAAATTCGTAACTTAACACGTAATTTCTCGTATATGACTATGATTTTCAACTCTAACCACTTGAACACAACATTTTATACCAAATAGTGTTGTGTGCCATGTTTCGTGCAAAATAAACCATGTTTGAGCTACTTTATGCGCAAAAGTGTCAAAAACGCTTAAAAACCCTTAAAATCGCAACCTAACACGTAATTTCTAGCATATGACTATGATTTTCAATTCTAACCACTTCAACGACAATAATATATACTAAATGTTTTGTGTGCCAAGTTTCGTGCAAAACAAACCAAGTTTGAGCTACTTTATGCGCAAAAGTGTCAAAAACGCTTAAAAACCCTTAAAATCGCAACCTAACACGTAATTTCTAGCATATGACTATGATTTTCAATTCTAACCACTTCAACACAATAATATATACTAAAAAGTTTTGTGTGCCAAGTTTCGTGCAAAACAAACCAAGTTTGAGCTACTTTATGCGCAAAAGTGCCAAAAACGCTTAAAAACCCATAAAATCGCAATTTAACACGTAATTTCTAGCATATGACTATGATTTTCATTTCTAACCACTTCAACAAAAAATTTTATACCAAAAGGTGTTGTGTGCCATGTTTCGTGCAAAACAAACCAAGTTTGAGCTACTTTATGCGCAAAAGTGCAAAAAACGCTTAAAAACCCATAAAATCGCAACATAACACGTAATTTTTAGCAAATGACTATGATTTTGAATTCTAGGCACTTCAAAAAGATAATATACACCAAATAGTGTTATGTGTCAAGTTTTGTGCAAAACTAATAAAGTTTGAGCTACTTGATGCGCAAAAGAGCCCAAAATGCTTAAAAATACATAAAAAGCGCAACTTAACACGTAATTTCTTGCATATGACTATGATTTTCAATTCTAACAACTTCAACACAATAATATATACCAACTAGTGTTGTGTGCCAAGTTTCGTGCAAAACAAACCAAGTTTTACTTTATGCGCAAAAGTGCAAAAAACGCTTAAAAACCCATAAAATCGCAACATAACACGTTATTTTTAGCATATGACTATGATTTTGAATTCTAACCACTTCAGAAAGATAATATACACCAAATAGTGTTATGTGCCAAGTTTTGTGCAAAACAAACAAAGTTTGAGCTACTTCACGCGCAAAAGAGCCCAAAATGCTTAAAAATCCATAAAATCGCAACTTAACACGTAATTTCTTGCATATGACTATGATTTTCAATTCTAACAACTTCAACACAATAATATATACCAAATAGTGTTGTGTGCAAAGTTTCGTGCAAAACAAACCGTGTTTGAGCTACTTTATACGCAAAAGTGCCAAAAATGCTTAAAAACCCTTAAAATCGCAACTTAACACGTAATTTCTAGCATATGACTAGGATTTTCAATTCTAACCACTTCAACACAATAAAATATACCAAATAGTGTTGTTTCCCAAGTTGCGTGCAAAACAAACCAAGTTAATGCGCAACTTTATGCACGAAAAGTGCCAAAAAAGCATGAAAACGCATAAAATCGCAACTTAACACGTAATATCAAGCATATGACTATAATTTTCAATTCTAACCACTTCAACACAATAATATATACCAAATAGTGTTCTGTGCCATGTTTCGTGCAAAACAAACCAAGTTCGAGCTACTTTATGCGCAAAAGTGCCAAAAACGCTTAAAAACCCATAAAATCGCAATTTAACACGTAATTTCTAGCATATGACTATGATTTTCATTTCTAACCACTTCAACAAAAAATATTTATACCAAAAGGTGTTGTGTGCCATGTTTCGTGCAAAACAAACCAAGTTTGAGCTACTTTATGCGCAAAAGTGCAAAAAACGCTTAAAAACCCATAAAATCGCAACATAACACGTAATTTTTAGCAAATGACTATGATTTTGAATTCTAGGCACTTCAAAAAGATAATATACACCAAATAGTGTTATGTGTCAAGTTTTGTGCAAAACTAACAAAGTTTGAGCTACTTCACGCGCAAAAGAGCCCAAAATGCTTAAAAATCCATAAAATCGCAACTTAACACGTAATTTCTTGCATATGACTATGATTTTCAATTCTAACAACTTCAACACAATTATATATACCAAATAGTGATGTGTGCAAAGTTTCGTGCAAAACAAACCGTGTTTGAGCTACTTTATACGCAAAAGTGCCAAAAATGCTTAAAAACCCTTAAAATCGCAACTTAACACGTAATTTCTAGCATATGACTAGGATTTTCAATTCTAACCACTTCAACACAATAAAATATACCAAATAGTGTTGTTTCCCAAGTTGCGTGCAAAACAAACCAAGTTATTGCGCAACTTTATGCACGAAAAGTGCCAAAAAAGCATGAAAACGCATAAAATCGCAACTTAACACGTAATATCAAGCATATGACTATAATTTTCAATTCTAACCACTTCAACACAATAATATATACCAAATAGTGTTCTGTGCCATGTTTCGTGCAAAACAAACCAAGTTCGAGCTACTTTATGCGCAAAAGTGCCAAAAACGCTTAAAAACCCATAAAATCGCAACTTAACACGTAATTTCTAGCATATGACTATGATTTTCAATTCTAACCTCTTCAACACAATAATACATACCAAAAAGTGTTGTGTGCCATGTTTCGTGCAAAACAAACCAAGTTTGAGCTACTTTATGCGCAAAAGTGCCAAAAATGCTTCAAAACCCATAAATTCGCAACTTAACACGTAATTTCTCGTATATGACTATGATTTTCAATTCTAACCACTTGAACACAAAAATTTATACCAAATAGTGTTGTGTGCCATGTTTCGTGCAAAATAAACAATGTTTGAGCTACTTTATGCGCAAAAGTGCCAAAAACTCTTAAAAACCCT
>NC_080053.1:22939915-22959725 GCF_026212465.1 Amaranthus tricolor
ATTTTGTATATATTATTGTGTTGAAGTGGTTAGAATTGAAAATCATAGTAATATGCTATAAATGACGTGTTAAGTTGCGATTTTAAGGGTTTTAAAGCGTTTCTTGCACTTTTGCTCATAAAGTAGCTTAAACTTGGTTTGTTTTGCACGAAACTTGGCACACAACACTTTTTGGTATATATTATTGTGTTGAAGTGGTTAGAATTGAAAATCATAGTCATATTCTAGAAATTACGTGTTAAGTTGCGATTTTAAGGGATTTTAAGCGTTTTTGGCACTTTTGCGCATAAAGTAGCTCAAAACATGGTTTGTTTTGCACGAAACTTGGGCACACAACATTATTTGGGGTATATATTGTTGTGTTGAAGTGGTTAGAATTGAAAAATCATTGTCATATGCTATAAAGTACGTGTTATGTTGCAATTTTAAGGGTTTTTAAGCGTTTCTTGCACTTTTGCTCATAAAGTAGCTCAAACTTGGTTTGTTTTGCACGAAACTTGGCACACAACACTTTTTTGGTATATATTATTGTGTTGAAGTGGTTAGAATTGAAAATCATAGTCCATATTCTAGAAATTACGTGTTAAGTTGCGATTTTAAGGGTTTTTAAGCGTTTTTGGCACTTTTGCGCATAAAGTAGCTCAAACATGGTTTGTTTTGCACGAAACGTGGCACACAACATTATTTGGTATATATTATTGTGTTGAAGTGGTTAGAATTGAAAAATCATTGTCATATGCTATAAAGTACGTGTTATGTTGCAATTTTAAGGGTTTTTAAGCGTTTCTTGCACTTTTGCTCATAAAGTAGCTCAAACTTGGTTTGTTTTGCACGTTTTTGGTATATATTATTGTGTTGAAGTGGTTAGAATTGAAAATCATAGTCATATTCTAGAAATTACGTGTTAAGTTGCGATTTTAAGGGTTTTTTTAAGCGTTTTTTGGCACTTTTGCGCATAAAGTAGCTCAAACATGGTTTGTTTTGCACGAAACGTGGCACACAACATTATTTGGTATATATTATTGTGTTGAAGTGGTTAGAATTGAAAATCATTGTCATATGCTATAAAGTACGTGTTATTTTGCAATTTTAAGGGTTTTTAAAGCGTTTCTTGAACTTTTGCTCATAAAGTAGCTCAAACTTGGTTTGTTTTGCACGAAAACTTGGCACACAACACTATTTGGTATATATTATTGTGTTGAAGAGGTTAGAATTGGAAATCATAGTCATATGCTACAAATTACGTGTTAAGTTGCGTTTTTAAGGGTTTTTGAACGTTTTTTTGCACTTTTGCTCATAAAGTAGCTCAAACTTGGTTTATTTTGCAGGAAACATGGCAAAAAAAATTATTTAGTATATATTATTGTGTTGAAGTTGTTAGAAATGAAAATCATAGTCATATGCTAGAAATTACGTGCTAAGTTGCGATTTTAAAGGGTTTTTATGCGTATTTTGCACTTTTGCTTATTAAGTAGCTCAAACTTGGTTGCTTTGCACGAAACCTAGCACACAACACTATTTGGTATATATTTTTTGTGTTGAAGTGGTTAGAATTCAAAATCATTGTCCATATGCTACAAATTACGTGTTAAGTTGCGATTTTAAGGGTTTTTAAGCGTTTTTGGCACTTTTGCGCATAAAGTAGTTCAAACATGGTTTGTTTTGCACGAAACTTGGCACACAACAGTATTTGGTATATATTATTGTGTTGAAGTGGTTAGAATTGAGTCATAAGCTACAAAATAACGTGTTATGTTTCGATTTTAAGGGGTTTTAAGCGTTTTTTACACTTTTGCTCATAAAGTAGCTCAAAATTGGTTTGTTTTGCATGAAACTTGGCACACAACACTATTTGGTATATATTATTGTGTTGAAGGGGTTAAAATTGAAAATCATAGTCATTTGCTACAAATTACATGTTAAGTTGCGATTTTAAGGGTTTTTTAAGGGTTTTTGGCACTTTTGCACATAAAGTAGCTCAAACAGGGTTTGTTTTGCGCGAAACTTGGCACACAACACTATTTGGTATATATTATTGTGTTGAAGTGGTTAGAATTGAAAATCATAGTAATATGCTATAAATGACGTGTTAAGTTGCGATTTTAAGGGTTTAAAGCGTTTCTTGCACTTTTGCTCATAAAGTAGCTTAAAACTTGGTTTGTTTTGCACGAAACTTGGCACACCAACACTTTTTGGTATATATTATTGTGTTGAAGTGGTTAGAATTGAAAATCATAGTCATATTCTAGAAATTACGTGTTAAGTTGCGATTTTAAGGGATTTTAAAGCGTTTTTGGCACTTTTTGCGCATAAAGTAGCTCAAACATGGTTGTTTTGCACGAAACTTGGCACACAACATTATTTGGTATATATTATTGTGTTGAAGTGGTTAGAATTGAAATCATTGTCATATGCTATAAAGTACGTGTTATGTTGCAATTTTAAGGGTTTTTAAGCGTTTCTTGCACTTTTGCTCATAAAGTAGCTCAAACTTGGTTTGTTCTGCACGAAACGTGGCACACAACACTTTTTGGTATATATTATTGTGTTGAAGTGGTTAGAATTGAAAATCATAGTCATATTCTAGAAATTACGTGTTAAGTTGCGATTTTAAGGGATTTTAAGCGTTTTTTGCACTTTTGCGCATAAAGTAGCTCAAACATGGTTTGTTTTGCACGGAAACTTGGCACACAACATTATTTGGTATATATTATTGTGTTGAAGTGGTTAGAATTGAAAATCATTGTCATATGCTATAAAGTACGTGTTTATGTTGCAATTTTAAGGGTTTTTAAGCGTTTCTTGCACTTTTGCTCATAAAGTAGCTCAAACTTGGTTTGTTTTGCACGAAACTTGGCACACAACACTTTTTGGTATATATTATTGTGGTTGAAGTGGTTAGAATTGAAAATCATAGTCATATTCTAGAAATTACATGTTAAGTTGCGATTTTAAGGGTTATTTAAGCGTTTTTGGCACTTTTGCGCATAAAGTAGCTCAAACATGGTTTGTTTTGCACGAAACGTGGCACACAACATTATTTGGTATATATTATTGTGTTGAAGTGGTTAGAATTGAAAATCATTGTCATATGCTATAAAGTACGTGTTATGTTGCAATTTTAAGGGTTTTTAAGCGTTTCTTGAACTTTTGCTCATAAAGTAGCTCAAACTTGGTTTGTTTTGCACGAAACTTGGCACACAACACTATTTGGTACATATTATTGTGTTAAAGAGGTTAGAATTGGAAATCATAGTCATATGCTACAAATTACGTGTTAAGTTGCGTTTTTAAGGGTTTTTGAACGTTTTTTGCACTTTTTGCTCATAAAGTAGCTCAAACATGGTTTATTTTGCAGGAAACATGGCAAAAAAAAATTATTTAGTATATATTATTGTGTTGAAGTTGTTAGTAATGAAAATCATAGTCATATGCTAGAAATTACGTGTTAAGTTGCGATTTTAAGGGTTTTTATAAGCGTTTTTTGCACTTTTGCTCATTAAGTAGCTCAAACTTGGTTTGATTTGCACGAAACTTGGCACACAACACTTTTTGGTGTATATTATTGTGTATAAGTGGTTAGAATTGAAATCATAGTCATTTGCTACAAATTACATGTTAAGTTGCGATTTTAAGGGTTTTTTAAGCGTTTTTGGCACTTTTGCACATAAAGTAGCTCAAACAGGGTTTGTTTTGCGCGAAACTTGGCACACAACACTATTTGGTATATATTATTGTGTTGAAGTGGTTAGAATTGAAAATCATAGTCATATTCTAGAAATTACGTGTTAAGTTGCGATTTTAAGGGATTTTAAGCGTTTTTGGCACTTTTGCGCATAAAGTAGCTCAAACATGGTTTGTTTTGCACGAAACTTGGCACACAACATTATTTGGTATATATTATTGTGTTGAAGTGGTTAGAATTGAAAATCATTGTCATATGCTATAAAGTACGTGTTATGTTGCAATTTTAAAGGGTTTTTAAGCGTTCTTCTTGCATTTTTGCTCATAAAAGTAGCTCAAACTTGGTTTGTTTTGCACGAAACTTGGCACACAACACTTTTTGGTATATATTATTGTGTTGAAGTGTTAGAATTGAAAATCATAGTCATATTCTAGAAATTACGTGTTAAGTTGCGATTTTTAAGGGTTTTTTATGCGTTTTTGGAACTTTTGCGCATAAAGTAGCTCAAACATGGTTTGTTTTTGCACGAAACGTGGCACACAACATTATTTGGTATATATTATTGTGTTGAAGTGGTTAAAATTGAAAATCATTGTCATATGCTATAAAGTACGTGTTATGTTGCAATTTTAAGGTTTTATAAGCGTTTCTTGAACTTTTGCTCATAAAGTAGCTCAAACTTGGTTTTGTTTTGCACGAAACTTGGCACACAACACTATTTGGTATATATTATTGTGTTAAAGGAGGTTAGAATTGGAAATCATAGTCATATGCTACAAATTACGTGTTAAGTTGCGTTTTTAAGGGTTTTTGAACGTTTTTTGCACTTTTGCTCATAAAGTAGCTCAAACATGGTTTATTTTGCAGGAAACATGGCAAAAAAAATTATTTAGTATATATTATTGTGTTGAAGTTGTTAGTAATGAAAATCATAGTCATATGCTAGAAATTACTGTTAAGTTGCGATTTTAAAGGTTTTTAAGCGTTTTTTTTGCACTTTTGCTCATTAAGTAGCTCAAACTTGGTTTGATTTGCACGAAACTTGGCACACAACACTTTTTTGGTGTATATTATTGTGTATAAGTGGTTAGAATTGAAAATCATAGTCATTTGCTACAAATTACATGTTAAGTTGCGATTTTAAGGGTTTTTTAAGCGTAATTTGGCACTTTTGCACATAAAGTAGCTCAAACAGGGTTGTTTTGCGCGAAACTTGGCACACAACACTATTTGGTATATATTATTGTGTTGTAGTGGTTAGAATTGAAAATCATAGTAATATGCTATAAATGACGTGTTAAGTTGCGATTTTAAGGGTTTTAAAAGCGTTTCTTGCACTTTTGCTCATAAAGTAGCTTAAACTTGGTTTGTTTTGCACGAAACTTGGCACACAACACTTTTTGGTATATATTATTGTGTTGAAGTGGTTAGAATTGAAAATCGTAGTCTTATTCTAGAAATTACGTGTTAAGTTGCGATTTTAAGGGATTTTAAGCGTTTTTGGGCACTTTTGCGCATAAAGTAGCTCAAACATGGTTTGTTTTGCAAGAAACTTGGCACACAACATTATTTGGTATATATATTATTGTGTTGAAGTGGTTAGAATTGAAAATCATTGTCATAAGCTATAAAGTACGTGTTATGTTGCAATTTTAAGGGTTTTTAAGCGTTTCTTGCACTTTTGCTCAAAAAGTAGCTCAAACTTGGTTTGTTTGCACGAAACTTGGCACACAACACTTTTTGGTATATATTATTGTGTTGAAGTGGTTAGAATTGAACATCATAGTCATATTCTAGAAATTACGTGTTGAGTTGCGATTTTAAGGGTTTTTAAAGCGTTTTTGGCACTTTTGCGCATAAAGTAGCTCAAACATGGTTTGTTTTGCACGAAACGTGGCACACAACATTATTTGGTATATATTATTGTGTTGAAGTGGTTAGAATTGAAAATCATTGTCATATGCTATAAAGTACGTGTTATGTTGCAATTTTAAGGGTTTATTTAAGCGTTTCCTTGCACTTTTGCTGATAAAGTAGCTCAAACTTGGTTTGTTTTGCACGAAACTTGGCACACAACACTATTTGGTATATATTATTGTGTTGAAGAGGTTAGAATTGGAAATCATAGTCATATGCTACAAATTACGTGTTAAGTTGCGTTTTTAAAGGGTTTTTGAACGTTTTTTGCACTTTTGCTCATAAAGTAGCTCAAACTTGGTTTATTTTGCAGGAAACATGGCAAAAAAAAATTATTTAGTATATATTATTGTGTTGAAGTTGTTAGAAATGAAAATAATAGTCATATGCTAGAAATTACGTGTTATGTTGCGATTTTAAGGGTTTATAAGCGTATTTTGCACTTTTGCTTATTAAGTAGCTCAAAACTTGGTTGCTTTGCACGAAACCTAGCACACAACACTATTTGGTATATATTTTTGTGTTGAAGTGGTTAGAATTCAAAATCATTGATCATATGCTACAAATTACGTGTTAAAGTTGCGATTTTAAGGGTTTTTAAGCGTTTTTGGCACTTTTGCACATAAAGTAGTTCAAACACATGGTTTGTTTTGCACGAAACTTGGCACACAAACAGTATTTGGTATATATTATTGTGTTGAAGTGGTTAGAATTGAGTCATAAGCTACAAATTACGTGTTATGTTTTCGATTTTAAGGGGTTTTAAAGCGTTTTTTTACACTTTTGCTCATAAAGTAGCTCAAAATTGGTTTGTTTTGCATGAAACTTGGCACACAACACTATTTGGTATATATTATTGTGTTGAAGGGGTTAGAATTGAAAATCATAGTCATTTGCTACAAATTACATGTTAAGTTGCGATTTTAAGGGTTTTTTAAGGGTTTTTGGCACTTTTCACATAAAGTAGCTCAAACAGGGTTTGTTTTGCGCGAAACTTGGCACACAACACTATTTGGTATATATTATTGTGTTGAAGTGGTTAGAATTGAAAATCATAGTAATATGCTATAAATGACGTGTTAAGTTGCGATTTTAAGGGTTTTAAAGCGTTTCTTGCACTTTTGCTCATAAAGTAGCTTAAACTTGGTTTGTTTTGCACGAAACTTGGCACACAACACTTTTTGGTATATATTATTGTGTTGAAGTGGTTAGAATTGAAAATCATAGTCATATTCTAGAAATTACGTGTTAAGTTGCGATTTTTAAGGGATTTTAAGCGTTTTTGGCACTTTTGCGCATAAAGTAGCTCAAACATGGTTTGTTTTGCACGAAACTTGGCACACAACATTATTTGGTATATATTATTGTGTTGAAGTGGTTAGAATTGAAAATCATTGTCATATGCTATAAAGTACGTGTTATGTTGCAATTTTAAGGGTTTTTAAGCGTTTCTTGCACTTTTGCTCATAAAGTAGCTCAAACTTGGTTTGTTTTGCACGAAACTTGGCACACAACACTTTTTGGTATATATTATTGTGTTGAAGTGGTTAGAATTGAAAATCATAGTCATATTCTAGAAATTACGTGTTAAGTTGCGATTTTAAGGGTTTTTAAGCGTTTTTGGCACTTTTGCGCATAAAGTAGCTCAAACATGGTTTGTTTTGCACGAAACGTGGCACACAACATTATTTGGTATATATTATTGTGTTGAAGTGGTTAGAATTGAAAATCATTGTCATATGCTATAAAGTACATGTTATGTTGCAATTTTAAGGGTTTTTAAGCGTTTCTTGCACTTTTGCTCATAAAGTAGCTCAAACTTGGTTTGTTTTGCACGAAACTTGGCACACAACACTTTTTGGTATATATTATTGTGTTGAAGTGGTTAGAATTGAAAATCATAGTCATATTCTAGAAATTACGTGTTAAGTTGCGATTTTAAGGGATTTTAAGCGTTTTTGGCACTTTTGCGCATAAAGTAGCTCAAACATGGTTTGTTTTGCACGAAACTTGGCACACAACATTATTTGGTATATATTATTGTGTTGAAGTGGTTAGAATTGAAAATCATTGTCATATGCTATAAAGTACGTGTTATGTTGCAATTTTAAGGGTTTTTAAGCATTTCTTGCACTTTTGCTCATAAAGTAGCTCAAACTTGGTTTGTTTTGCACGAAACTTGGCACACAACACTTTTTGGTATATATTATTGTGTTGAAGTGGTTAGAATTGAAAATCATAGTCATATTCTAGAAATTACGTGTTAAGTTGCGATTTTAAGGGTTTTTAAGCGTTTTTGGCACTTTTGCGCATAAAGTAGCTCAAACATGGTTTGTTTTGCACGAAACGTGGCACACAACATTATTTGGTATATATTATTGTGTTGAAGTGGTTAGAATTGAAAATCATTGTCATATGCTATAAAGTACGTGTTATGTTGCAATTTTAAGGGTTTTTAAGCGTTTCTTGAACTTTTGCTCATAAAGTAGCTCAAACTTGGTTTGTTTTGCACGAAACTTGGCACACAACACTATTTGGTATATATTATTGTGTTGAAGAGGTTAGAATTGGAAATCATAGTCATATGCTACAAATTACGTGTTAAGTTGCGTTTTTTAAGGGTTTTTGAACGTTTTTTGCACTTTTGCTCATAAAGTAAACTTGGTTTATTTTGCAGGAAACATGGCAAAAAAAATTATTTAGGATATATTATTGTGTTGAAGTTGTTAGTAATGAAAATCATAGTCATATGCTAGAAATTACGTGTTTAAGTTGCGATTTTAAGGGTTTTTAAGCGTTTTTTTGCACTTTTGCTCATTAAGTAGCTCAAACTTGGTTTGATTTGCACGAAACTTGGCACACAACACTTTTTGGTGTATATTATTGTGTATAAGTGGTTAGAATTGAAAATCATAGTCATTTGCTACAAATTACATGTTAAGTTGCGATTTTTAAGGGTTTTTTTAAGCGTTTTTGGCACTTTTGCACATAAAGTAGCTCAAACAGGGTTTGTTTTGCGCGAAACTTGGCACACAACACTATTTGGTATATATTATTGTGTTGTAGTGGTTAGAATTGAAAATCATAGTAATATGCTATAAATGACGTGTTAAGTTGCGATTTTAAGGGTTTTAAAGCGTTTCTTGCACTTTTGCTCATAAAGTAGCTCAAACTTGGTTTGTTTTGCACGAAACTTGGCACACAACACTTTTTGGTATATATTATTGTGTTGAAGTGGTTAGAATTGAAAATCATAGTCATATTCTAGAAATTACGTGTTAAGTTGCGATTTTAAGGGTTTTTAAGCGTTTTTGGCACTTTTGCGCATAAAGTAGCTCAAACATGGTTTGTTTTGCACGAAACGTGGCACACAACATTATTTGGTATATATTATTGTGTTGAAGTGGTTAGAATTGAAATCATTGTCATATGCTATAAAGTACGTGTTATGTTGCAATTTTAAGGGTTTTTAAGCGTTTCTTGCACTTTTGCTCATAAAGTAGCTCAAACTTGGTTTGTTTTGCACGAAACTTGGCACACAACACTTTTTGGTATATATTATTGTGTTGAAGTGGTTAGAATTGAAAATCATAGTCATATTCTAGAAATTACGTGTTAAGTTGCGATTTTAAGGGATTTTAAGCGTTTTTGGCACTTTTGCGCATAAAGTAGCTCAAACATGGTTTGTTTTGCACGAAACTTGGCACACAACATTATTTGGTATATATTATTGTGTTGAAGTGGTTAGAATTGAAAATCATTGTCATATGCTATAAAGTACGTGTTATGTTGCAATTTTAAGGGTTTTTAAGCGTTTCTTGCACTTTTGCTCATAAAGTAGCTCAAACTTGGTTTGTTTTGCACGAAACTTGGCACACAACACTTTTTGGTATATATTATTGTGTTGAAGTGGTTAGAATTGAAAATCATAGTCATATTCTAGAAATTACGTGTTAAGTTGCGATTTTAAGGGTTTTTAAGCGTTTTTGGCACTTTTGCGCATAAAGTAGCTCAAACATGGTTTGTTTTGCACGAAACGTGGCACACAACATTATTTGGTATATATTATTGTGTTGAAGTGGTTAGAATTGAAAATCATTGTCATATGCTATAAAGTACGTGTTATGTTGCAATTTTAAGGGTTTTTAAGCGTTTCTTGAACTTTTGCTCATAAAGTAGCTCAAACTTGGTTTGATTTGCACGAAACTTGGCACACAACACTTTTTGGTGTATATTATTGTGTATAAGTGGTTAGAATTGAAAATCATAGTCATTTGCTACAAATTACATGTTAAGTTGCGATTTTAAGGGTTTTTTAAGCGTTTTTGGCACTTTTGCACATAAAGTAGCTCAAACAGGGTTTGTTTTGCGCGAAACTTGGCACACAACACTATTTGGTATATATTATTGTGTTGTAGTGGTTAGAATTGAAAATCATAGTAATATGCTATAAATGACGTGTTAAGTTGCGATTTTAAGTGTTTTTAAGCGTTTCTTGCACTTTTGCTCATAAAGTAGCTCAAACTTGGTTTGTTTTGCACGAAACTTGGCACACAACACTTTTTGGTATATATTATTGTGTTGAAGTGGTTAGAATTGAAAATCATAGTCATATTCTAGAAATTACGTGTTAAGTTGCGATTTTAAGGGTTTTTAAGCGTTTTTGGCACTTTTGCGCATAAAGTAGCTCAAACATGGTTTGTTTTGCACGAAACGTGGCACACAACATTATTTGGTATATATTATTGTGTTGAAGTGGTTAGAATTGAAATCATTGTCATATGCTATAAAGTACGTGTTATGTTGCAATTTTAAGGGTTTTTAAGCGTTTCTTGCACTTTTGCTCATAAAGTAGCTCAAACTTGGTTTGTTTTGCACGAAACTTGGCACACAACACTTTTTGGTATATATTATTGTGTTGAAGTGGTTAGAATTGAAAATCATAGTCATATTCTAGAAATTACGTGTTAAGTTGCGATTTTAAGGGATTTTAAGCGTTTTTGGCACTTTTGCGCATAAAGTAGCTCAAACATGGTTTGTTTTGCACGAAACTTGGCACACAAACATTATTTGGTATATATTATTGTGTTGAAGTGGTTAGAATTGAAAATCATTGTTATATGCTATAAAGTACGTGTTATGTTGCAATTTTAAGGGTTTTTAAGCGTTTCTTGCTCTTTTGCTCATAAAGTAGCTCAAACTTGGTTTGTTTTGCACGAAACTTGGCACACAACACTTTTTGGTATATATTATTGTGTTGAAGTGGTTAGAATTGAAAATCATAGTAATATGCTATAAATGACGTGTTAAGTTGCGATTTTAAGGGTTTTAAAGCGTTTCTTGCACTTTTGCTCATAAAGTAGCTTAAACTTGGTTTGTTTTGCACGAAACTTGGCACACAACACTTTTTGGTATATATTATTGTGTTGAAGTGGTTAGAATTGAAAATCGTAGACATATTCTAGAAATTACGTGTTAAGTTGCGATTTTAAGGGATTTTAAGCGTTTTTGGCACTTTTGCGCATAAAGTAGCTCAAACATGGTTTGTTTTGCACGAAACTTGGCACACAACATTATTTGGTATATATTATTGTGTTGAAGTGGTTAGAATTGAAAATCATTGTCATATGCTATAAAGTACGTGTTATGTTGCAATTTTAAAGGTTTTTAAGCGTTTCTTGCACTTTTGCTCATAAAGTAGCTCAAACTTGGTTTGTTTTGCACGAAACTTGGCACACAACACTTTTTGGTATATATTATTGTGTTGAAGTGGTTAGAATTGAAAATCATAGTCATATTCTAGAAATTAGGTGTTAAGTTGCGATTTTAAGGGATTTTAAGCGTTTTTGGCACTTTTGCGCATAAAGTAGCTCAAACATGGTTTGTTTTGCACGAAACTTGGCACACAACATTATTTGGTATATATTATTGTGTTGAAGTGGTTAGAATTGAAAATCATTGTCATATGCTATAAAGTACGTGTTATGTTGCAATTTTAAGGGTTTTTAAGCGTTTCTTGCACTTTTGCTCATAAAGTAGCTCAAACTTGGTTTGTTTTGCACGAAACTTGGCACACAACACTTTTTGGTATATATTATTGTGTTGAAGTGGTTAGAATTGAAAATCATAGTCATATTCTAGAAATTACGTGTTAAGTTGCGATTTTAAGGGTTTTTAAGCGTTTTTGGCACTTTTGCGCATAAAGTAGCTCAAACATGGTTTGTTTTGCACGAAACGTGGCACACAACATTATTTGGTATATATTATTGTGTTGAAGTGGTTAGAATTGAAATCATTGTCATATGCTATAAAGTACGTGTTATGTTGCAATTTTAAGGGTTTTTAAGCGTTTCTTGCACTTTTGCTCATAAAGTAGCTCAAACTTGGTTTGTTTTGCACGAAACTTGGCACACAACACATTTTGGTATATATTATTGTGTTGAAGTGGTTAGAATTGAAAATCATAGTCATATTCTAGAAATTACGTGTTAAGTTGCGATTTTAAGGGATTTTAAGCGTTTTTGGCACTTTTGCGCATAAAGTAGCTCAAACATGGTTTGTTTTGCACGAAACTTGGCACACAACATTATTTGGTATATATTATTGTGTTGAAGTGGTTAGAATTGAAAATCATTGTCATATGCTATAAAGTACGTGTTTATGTTGCAATTTTAAGGGTTTTTAAGCGTTTCTTGCTCTTTTGCTCATAAAGTAGCTCAAACTTGGTTTGTTTTGCACGAAACTTGGCACACAACACTTTTTGGTATATATTATTGTGTTGAAGTGGTTAGAATTGAAAATCATAGTCATATTCTAGAAATTACGTGTTAAGTTGCGATTTTAAGGGATTTTAAGCGTTTTTTGGCACTTTTGCGCATAAAGTAGCTCTAACATGGTTTGTTTTGCACGAAACTTGGCACACAACATTATTTGGTATATATTATTGTGTTGAAGTGGTTAGAATTGAAAATCATTGTCATATGCTATAAAGTACGTGTTATGTTGCAATTTTAAGGGTTTTTAAGCGTTTCTTGCACTTTTGCTCATAAAGTAGCTCAAACTTGGTTTGTTTTGCACGAAACTTGGCACACAACACTTTTTGGTATATATTATTGTGTTGAAGTGGTTAGAATTGAAAATCATAGTCATATTCTAGAAATTACGTGTTAAGTTGCGATTTTAAGGGTTTTTAAGCGTTTTTGGCACTTTTGCGCATAAAGTAGCTCAAACATGGTTTGTTTTGCACGAAACGTGGCACACAACATTATTTGGTATATATTATTGTGTTGAAGTGGTTAGAATTGAAATCATTGTCATATGCTATAAAGTACGTGTTATGTTGCAATTTTAAGGGTTTTTAAGCGTTTCTTGCACTTTTGCTCATAAAGTAGCTCAAACTTGGTTTGTTTTGCACGAAACTTGGCACACAACACTTTTTGGTATATATTATTGTGTTGAAGTGGTTAGAATTGAAAATCATAGTCATATTCTAGAAATTACGTGTTAAGTTGCGATTTTAAGGGATTTTAAGCGTTTTTGGCACTTTTGCGCATAAAGTAGCTCAAACATGGTTTGTTTTGCACGAAACTTGGCACACAACATTATTTGGTATATATTATTGTGTTGAAGTGGTTAGAATTGAAAATCATTGTCATATGCTATAAAGTACGTGTTATGTTGCAATTTTAAGGGTTTTTAAGCGTTTCTTGCTCTTTTGCTCATAAAGTAGCTCAAACTTGGTTTGTTTTGCACGAAACTTGGCACACAACACTTTTTGGTATATATTATTGTGTTGAAGTGGTTAGAATTGAAAATCATAGTCATATTCTAGAAATTACGTGTTAAGTTGCGATTTTAAGGGATTTTAAGCGTTTTTGGCACTTTTGCGCATAAAGTAGCTCTAACATGGTTTGTTTTGCACGAAACTTGGCACACAACATTATTTGGTATATATTATTGTGTTGAAGTGGTTAGAATTGAAAATCATTGTCATATGCTATAAAGTACGTGTTATGTTGCAATTTTAAGGGTTTTTAAGCGTTTCTTGCACTTTTGCTCATAAAGTAGCTCAAACTTGGTTTGTTTTGCACGAAACTTGGCACACAACACTTTTTGGTATATATTATTGTGTTGAAGTGGTTAGAATTGAAAATCATAGTCATATTCTAGAAATTACGTGTTAAGTTGCGATTTTAAGGGTTTTTAAGCGTTTTTGGCACTTTTGCGCATAAAGTAGCTCAAACATGGTTTGTTTTGCACGAAACGTGGCACACAACATTATTTGGTATATATTATTGTGTTGAAGTGGTTAGAATTGAAATCATTGTCATATGCTATAATGTACGTGTTATGTTGCAATTTTAAGGGTTTTTTTAAGCGTTTCTTGCACTTTTGCTCATAAAGTACTCAAACTTGGTTTGTTTTGCACGAAACTTGGCACACAACACTTTTTGGTATATATTATTGTGTTGAAGTGGTTAGAATTTAAAATCATAGTCATATTCTAGAAATTACGTGTTAAGTTGCGATTTTAAGGGATTTTAAGCGTTTTTGGCACTTTTGCGCATAAAGTAGCTCAAACATGGTTTGTTTTGCACGAAACTTGGCACACAACATTATTTGGTATATATTATTGTGTTGAAGTGGTTAGAATTGAAAATCATTGTCATATGCTATAAAGTACGTGTTATGTTGCAATTTTAAGGGTTTTTAAGCGTTTCTTGCTCTTTTGCTCATAAAGTAGCTCAAACTTGGTTTTGTTTTGCACGAAACTTGGCACACAACACTTTTTGGTATATATTATTGTGTTGAAGTGATTAGAATTGAAAATCATAGTCATATTCTAGAAATTACGTGTTAAGTTGCGATTTTAAGGGTTTTTAAGCGTTTTTGGCACTTTTGCGCATAAAGTAGCTCAAACATGGTTTGTTTTGCACGAAACGTGGCACACAACATTATTTGGTATATATTATTGTGTTGAAGTGGTTAGAATTGAAAATCATTGTCATATGCTATAAAGTACGTGTTATGTTGCAATTTTAAGGGTTTTTAAGCGTTTCTTGAACTTTTGCTCATAAAGTAGCTCAAACTTGGTTTGTTTTGCACGAAACTTGGCACACAACACTATTTGGTATATATTATTGTGTTGAAGAGGTTAGAATTGGAAATCATAGTCATATGCTACAAATTACGTGTTAAGTTGCGTTTTTAAGGGTTTTTGAACGTTTTTTTGCACTTTTGCTCATAAAGTAGCTCGAACTTGGTTTATTTTGCAGGAAACATGGCAAAAAAAATTATTTAGTATATATTACTGTGTTGAGGTTGTTAGTAATGAAAATCATAGTCATATGCTAGAAATTACGTGTTAAGTTGCGATTTTAAGGGTTTTTTAAGCGTTTTTTGCACATTTGCTCATTAAGTAGCTCAAACTTGGTTTGATTTGCACGAAACTTGGCACACAACACTTTTTGGTGTATATTATTGTGTATAAGTGGTTAGAATTGAAAATCATAGTCATTTGCTACAAATTACATGTTAAGTTGCGATTTTAAGGGTTTTTTTAAGCGTTTTTGGCACTTTTGCACATAAAGTAGCTCAAACAGGGTTTGTTTTGCGCGAAACTTGGCACACAACACTATTTGGTATATATTATTGTGTTGTAGTGGTTAGAATTGAAAATCATAGTAATATGCTATAAATGACGTGTTAAGTTGCGATTTTAAGGGTTTTTAAAGCGTTTCTTGCACTTTTGCTCATAAAGTAGCTTAAACTTGGTTTGTTTTGCACGAAACTTGGCACACAACACTTTTTGGTATATATTATTGTGTTGAAGTGGTTAGAATTGAAAATCATTGTCATATGCTATAAAGTACGTGTTATGTTGCAATTTTAAGGGTTTTTAAGCGTTTCTTGCACTTTTGCTCATAAAGTAGCTCAAACTTGGTTTGTTTTGCACGAAACTTGGCACACAACACTTTTTGGTATATATTATTGTGTTGAAGTGGTTAGAATTGAAAATCATAGTCATATTCTAGAAATTACGTGTTAAGTTGCGATTTTAAGGGTTTTTAAGCGTTTTTGGCACTTTTGCGCATAAAGTAGCTCAAACATGGTTTGTTTTGCACGAAACGTGGCACACAACATTATTTGGTATATATTATTGTGTTGAAGTGGTTAGAATTGAAAATCATTGTCATATGCTATAAAGTACGTGTTATGTTGCAATTTTAAGGGTTTTTAAGCGTTTCTTGCACTTTTGCTCATAAAGTAGCTCAAACTTGGTTTGTTTTGCACGAAACTTGGCACACAACACTTTTTGGTATATATTATTGTGTTGAAGTGGTTAGAATTGAAAATCATAGTCATATTCTAGAAATTACGTGTTAAGTTGCGATTTTAAGGGATTTTAAGCGTTTTTGGCACTTTTGCGCATAAAGTAGCTCAAACATGGTTTGTTTTGCACGAAACTTGGCACACAACATTATTTGGTATATATTATTGTGTTGAAGTGGTTAGAATTGAAAATCATTGTCATATGCTATAAAGTACGTGTTATGTTGCAATTTTAAGGGTTTTTAAGCGTTTCTTGCACTTTTGCTCATAAAGTAGCTCAAACTTGGTTTGTTTTGCACGAAACTTGGCACACAACACTTTTTGGTATATAATATTGTGTTGAAGTGGTTAGAATTGAAAATCATAGTCATATTCTAGAAATTACGTGTTAAGTTGCGATTTTAAGGGATTTTAAGCGTTTTTGGCACTTTTGCGCATAAAGTAGCTCAAACATGGTTTGTTTTGCACGAAACGTGGCACACAACATTATTTGGTATATATTATTGTGTTGAAGTGGTTAGAATTGAAAATCATTGTCATATGCTATAAAGTACGTGTTATGTTGCAATTTTAAGGGTTTTTTTAAGCGTTTCTTGCACTTTTGCTCATAAAGTAGCTCAAACTTGGTTTGTTTTGCACGAAACATGGCACACAACACTTTTTGGTATATATTATTGTGTTGAAGTGGTTAGAATTGAAAATCATAGTCATATTCTAGAAATTACGTGTTAAGTTGCGATTTTAAGGGTTTTTAAGCGTTTTTTGGCACTTTTGCGCATAAAGTAGCTCAAACATGGTTTGTTTTGCACGAAACGTGGCACACAACATTATTTGGTATATATTATTGTGTTGAAGTGGTTAGAATTGAAAATCATTGTCATATGCTATAAAGTACGTGTTATGTTGCAATTTTAAGGGTTTTTAAGCGTTTCTTGCACTTTTGCTCATAAAGTAGCTCAAACTTGGTTTGTTTTGCACGAAACTTGGCACACAACACTTTTTGGTATATATTATTGTGTTGAAGTGGTTAGAATTGAAAATCATAGTCATATTCTAGAAATTACGTGTTAAGTTGCGATTTTAAGGGTTTTTAAGCGTTTTTGGCACTTTTGCGCATAAAGTAGCTCAAACATGGTTTGTTTTGCACGAAACGTGGCACACAACATTATTTGGTATATATTATTGTGTTGAAGTGGTTAGAATTGAAAATCGTTGTCATATGCTATAAAGTACGTGTTATGTTGCAATTTTAAGGGTTTTTAAGCGTTTCTTGCACTTTTGCTCATAAAGTAGCTCAAACTTGGTTTGTTTTGCACGAAACTTGGCACACAACACTTTTTGGTATATATTATTGTGTTGAAGTGGTTAGAATTGGAAATCATAGTCATATTCTAGAAATTACGTGTTAAGTTGCGATTTTAAGGGATTTTAAGCGTTTTTGGCACTTTTGCGCATAAAGTAGCTCAAACATGGTTTGTTTTGCACGAAACATGGCACACAACATTATTTGGTATATATTATTGTGTTGAAGTGGTTAGAATTGAAAATCATTGTCATATGCTATAAAGTACGTGTTATGTTGCAATTTTAAAGGTTTTTAAGCGTTTCTTGCACTTTTGCTCATAAAGTAGCTCAAACTTGGTTTGTTTTGCACGAAACTTGGCACACAACACTTTTTGGTATATATTATTGTGTTGAAGTGGTTAGAATTGAAAATCATAGTCATATTCTAGAAATTACGTGTTAAGTTGCGATTTTAAGGGATTTTATGCGTTTTTGGCACTTTTGCGCATAAAGTAGCTCAAACATGGTTTGTTTTGCACGAAACTTGGCACACAACATTATTTGGTATATATTATTGTGTTGAAGTGGTTAGAATTGAAAATCATTGTCATATGCTATAAAGTACGTGTTATGTTGCAATTTTAAGGGTTTTTAAGCGTTTCTTGCACTTTTGCTCATAAAGTAGCTCAAACTTGGTTTGTTTTGCACGAAACTTGGCACACAACACTTTTTGGTATATATTATTGTGTTGAAGTGGTTAGAATTGAAAATCATAGTCATATTCTAGAAATTACGTGTTAAGTTGCGATTTTAAGGGTTTTTAAGCGTTTTTGGCACTTTTGCGCATAAAGTAGCTCAAACATGGTTTGTTTTGCACGAAACGTGGCACACAACATTATTTGGTATATATTATTGTGTTGAAGTGGTTATAATTGAAAATCATTGTCATATGCTATAAAGTACGTGTTATGTTGCAATTTTAAGGGTTTTTAAGCGTTTCTTGAACTTTTGCTCATAAAGTAGCTCAAACTTGGTTTGTTTTGCACGAAACTTGGCACACAACACTATTTGGTATATATTATTGTGTTGAAGAGGTTAGAATTGGAAATCATAGTCATATGCTACAAATTACGTGTTAAGTTGCGTTTTTAAGGGTTTTTGAACGTTTTTTGCACTTTTGCTCATAAAGTAGCTCAAACTTGGTTTATTTTGCAGGAAACATGGCAAAAAAAATTATTTAGTATATATTATTGTGTTGAAGTTGTTAGAAATTAAAATCATAGTCATATGCTAGAAATTACGTGTTAAGTTGCGATTTTAAGGGTTTTTAAGCGTATTTTGCACTTTTGCTTATTAAGTAGCTCAAACTTGGTTGCTTTGCACGAAACCTAGCACACAACACTATTTGGTATATATTTTTGTGTTGAAGTGGTTAGAATTCAAAATCATTGTCATATGCTACAAATTACGTGTTAAGTTGCGATTTTTAAGGGTTTTTAAGCGTTTTTTGGCATTTTTGCGCAATAAAGTAGTTCAAACATGGTTTGTTTTGCTCGAAACTTGGCACACAACAGTATTTGGTATATATTATTGTGTTGAAGTGGTTAGAATTGAGTCATAAGCTACAAATTACGTGTTATGTTTCGATTTTAAGGGGGTTTTAAGCGTTTTTTTACACTTTTGCTCATAAAGTAGCTCAAAATTGGTTTGTTTTGCATGAAACTTGGCACACAACACTATTTGGTATATATTATTGTGTTGAAGGGGGTTAGAATTGAAAATCATAGTCATTTGCTACAAATTACATGTTAAGTTGCGATTTTAAGGGTTTTTTAAGTGTTTTTGGCACTTTTGCACATAAAGTAGCTCAAACAGGGTTTGTTTTGCGCGAAACTTGGCACACAACACTATTTGGTATATATTATTGTGTTGAAGTGGTTAGAATTGAAAATCATAGTAATATGCTATAAATGACGTGTTAAGTTGCGATTTTAAGGGTTTTAAAGCGTTTCTTGCACTTTTGCTCATAAAGTAGCTTAAACTTGGTTTGTTTTGCACGAAACTTGGCACACAACACTTTTTGGTATATATTATTGTGTTGAAGTGGTTAGAATTGAAAATCATAGTCATATTCTAGAAATTACGTGTTAAGTTGCGATTTTAAGGGATTTTAAGCGTTTTTGGGACTTTTGCGCATAAAGTAGCTCAAACATGGTTTGTTTTGCACGAAACTTGGCACACAACATTATTTGGTATATATTATTGTGTTGAAGTGGTTAGAATTGAAAATCATTGTCATATGCTATAAAGTACGTGTTATGTTGCAATTTTAAGGGTTTTTAAGCGTTTCTTGCACTTTTGCTCATAAAGTAGCTCAAACTTGGTTTGTTTTGCACGAAACTTGGCACACAACACTTTTTGGTATATATTATTGTGTTGAAGTGGTCAGAATTGAAAATCATAGTCATATTCTAGAAATTACGTGTTAAGTTGCGATTTTAAGGGTTTTTAAGCGTTTTTGGCACTTTTGCGCATAAAGTAGCTCAAACATGGTTTGTTTTGCACGAAACGTGGCACACAACATTATTTGGT
>NC_080053.1:22959825-22986168 GCF_026212465.1 Amaranthus tricolor
CTTCAACACAATAATATATACTAAATAATTTTTTTTGCCATGTTTCCTGCAAAATAAACCAAGTTTGAGCTACTTTATGACCAAAAGTGCAAAAAAACGTTCAAAAACCCTTAAATACGCAACTTAACACGTAATTTGTAGCATATGACTATGATTTCCAATTCTAACCTCTTCAACACAATAATATACACCAAATAGTAATGTGTGCCAAGTTTCGTGCAAAACAAACCAAGTTTGAGCTACTTTATGAGCAAAAGTGCAAGAAACGCTTAAAAACCCTTAAAATTGAAACATAACACGTACTTTATAGCATATGACAATGAATTTCAATTCTAACCTCTTCAACACAATAATATATACCAAATAGTGTTGTGTGCTAGGTTTCGTGCAAAGCAAACCAAGTTTGAGCTACTTAATGAGCAAAAGTGCAAAAAACGCTTAAAAACCCTTAAAATCGCAACTTAACACGTAATTTCTAGCATATGACTATGA
The DNA here is from genome assembly GCF_026212465.1 of Amaranthus tricolor. Lineage (NCBI taxonomy): Eukaryota > Viridiplantae > Streptophyta > Magnoliopsida > Caryophyllales > Amaranthaceae > Amaranthus > Amaranthus tricolor. The sequence goes on from NC_080053.1 coordinate 22,960,318, forward strand.
TTTTCATTTCTAACAACTTCAACACAATAATATATACTAAATAATGTTTTTTGCCATGCTTCATGCAAAATAAACCAAGTTTGAGCTACTTTATGAGCAAAAGTGCAAAAAACGTTCAAAAACCCTTAAAAACGCAACTTAACACGTAATTTGTAGCATATGACTATGATTTCCAATTCTAACCTCTTCAACACAATAATATACACCAAATAGTAATGTGTGCCAAGTTTCGTGCAAAACAAACCAAGTTTGAGCTACTTTATGAGCAAAAGTGCAAGAAACGCTTAAAAACCCTTAAAATTGCAACATAACACGTACTTTATAGCATATGACAATGAATTTCATTTCTAACCACTTCAACACAATAATATATACCAAATAGTGTTGTGTGCTAGGTTTCGTGCAAAGCAAACCAAGTTTGAGCTACTTAATGAGCAAAAGTGCAAAAAATGCTTAAAAACCCTTAAAATCGCAACTTAACACGTAATTTCTAGCATATGACTATGATTTTCATTTCTAACAACTTCAACACAATAATATATACTAAATAATGTTTTTTGCCATGCTTCATGCAAAATAAACCAAGTTGGAGCTACTTTATGAGCAAAAGTGCAAAAAACGTTCAAAAACCCTTAAAAACGCAACTTAACACGTAATTTGTAGCATATGACTATGATTTCCAATTCTAACCTCTTCAACACAATAATATACACCAAATAGTAATGTGTGCCAAGTTTCGTGCAAAACAAACCAAGTTTGAGCTACTTTATGAGCAAAAGTGCAAGAAACGCTTAAAAACCCTTAAAATTGCAACATAACACGTACTTTATAGCATATGACAATGAATTTCATTTCTAACCACTTCAACACAATAATATATACCAAATAGTGTTGTGTGCTAGGTTTCGTGCAAAGCAAACCAAGGTTGAGCTACTTAATGAGCAAAAGTGCAAAAAACGCTAAAAAACCCTTTAAATCGCAACTTAACACGTAATTTCTAGCATATGACTATGATTTTCATTTCTAACAACTTCAACACAATAATATATACTAAATAATTTTTTTTGCCATGTTTCCTGCAAAATAAACCAAGTTTGAGCTACTTTATGACCAAAAGTGCAAAAAACGTTCAAAAACCCTTAAATACGCAACTTAACACGTAATTTGTAGCATATGACTATGATTTCCAATTCTAACCTCTTCAACACAATAATATACACCAAATAGTAATGTGTGCCAAGTTTCGTGCAAAACAAACCAAGTTTGAGCTACTTTATGAGCAAAAGTGCAAGAAACGCTTAAAAACCCTTAAAATTGAAACATAACACGTACTTTATAGCATATGACAATGAATTTCAATTCTAACCTCTTCAACACAATAATATATACCAAATAGCGTTGTGTGCTAGGTTTCGTGCAAAGCAAACCAAGTTTGAGCTACTTAATGAGCAAAAGTGCAAAAAACGCTTAAAAAACCCTTAAAATCGCAACTTAACACGTAATTTCTAGCATATGACTATGATTTTCATTTCTAACAACTTCAACACAATAATATATACTAAATAATGTTTTTTGCCATGCTTCATGCAAAATAAACCAAGTTTGAGCTACTTTATGAGCAAAAGTGCAAAAAACGTTCAAAAACCCTTAAAAACGCAACTTAACACGTAATTTGTAGCATATGACTATGATTTCCAATTCTAACCTCTTCAACACAATAATATACACCAAATAGTAATGTGTGCCAAGTTTCGTGCAAAACAAACCAAGTTTGAGCTACTTTATGAGCAAAAGTGCAAGAAACGCTTAAAAACCCTTAAAATTGCAACATAACACGTACTTTATAGCATATGACAATGAATTTCATTTCTAACCACTTCAACACAATAATATATACCAAATAGTGTTGTGTGCTAGGTTTCGTGCAAAGCAAACCAAGTTTGAGCTACTTAATGAGCAAAAGTGCAAAAAAACGCTTAAAAACCCTTAAAATCGCAACTTAACACGTAATTTCTAGCATATGACTATGATTTTCATTTCTAACAACTTCAACACAATAATATATACTAAATAATGTTTTTTGCCATGCTTCATGCAAAATAAACCAAGTTGGAGCTACTTTATGAGCAAAAGTGCAAAAAAACGTTCAAAAACCCTTAAAAACGCAACTTAACACGTAATTTGTAGCATATGACTATGATTTCCAATTCTAACCTCTTCAACACAATAATATATACCAAATAGTGTTGTGTGCCAAGTTTCGTGCTAAACAAACAAAGTTTGAGCTACTTTGTGCACAAAAGTGCCAAAAACGCTTAAAAAACCGTTAAAATCGCAACTTAACACGTAATTTCCTGCATATGACTATAATTTTCAATTCTAACCACTTGAACACAATAATATATACCAAAAAGAGTTTTGTGGCAAGTTTCGTGCAAAACAAACCAAGTTTGAGCTATTTTATGCGCAAAAGGGCCAAAAACGCTTAAAAACCCTCAAAATTGCAACTTAACACGTAATTTCTCGCATATGACTATGATTTTCAATTCTAACCACTTCAACACAATAATATATACCAAAAAGTGTTGTGTGCCAAGTTTCGTGCAAAACAAACCAAGTTTGAGCTACTTTATGAGCAAAAGTGCAAGAAACGCTTAAAAACCCTTAAAATTGCAACATAACACGTACTTTATAGCATATGACAATGATTTTCAATTCTAACCACTTCAACACAATAGTGTATACCAAATAGTGTTGTGTGCTAGGTTTCGTGCAAAGCAAACCAAGGTTGAGCTACTTAATGAGCAAAAGTGCAAAAAACGCTAAAAAAACCCTTTAAATCGCAACTTAACACGTAATTTCTAGCATATGACTATGATTTTCATTTCTAACAACTTCAACACAATAATATATACTAAATAATTTTTTTTGCCATGTTTCCTGCAAAATAAACCAAGTTTGAGCTACTTTATGACCAAAAGTGCAAAAAACGTTCAAAAACCCTTAAATACGCAACTTAACACGTAATTTGTAGCATATGACTATGATTTCCAATTCTAACCTCTTCAACACAATAATATATACCAAATAGTGTTGTGTGCCAAGTTTCGTGCAAAACAAACCAAGTTTGAGCTACTTTATGAGCAAAAGTGCAAGAAACGCTTAAAAACCCTTAAAATTGCAACATAACACGTACTTTATAGCATATGACAATGAATTTCAATTCTAACCACTTCAACACTATAATATATACCAAATAGTGTTGTATGCTAGGTTTCGTGCAAAGCAAACCAAGTTTGAGCTACTTAATGAGCAAAAGTGCAAAAAACGCTTAAAAACCCTTAAAATCGCAACTTAACACGTAATTTCTAGCATATGACTATGATTTTCATTTCTAACAACTTCAACACAATAATATATACTAAATAATGTTTTTTGCCATGCTTCATGCAAAATAAACCATTTTTGAGCTACTTTATAAGCAAAAGTGCAAAAAACGTTCAAAAACCCTTAAAAACGCAACTTAACACGTAATTTGTAGCATATGACTATGATTTCCAATTCTAACCTCTTCAACACAATAATATACACCAAATAGTAATGTGTGCCAAGTTTCGTGCAAAACAAACCAAGTTTGAGCTACTTTATGAGCAAAAGTGCAAGAAACGCTTAAAAACCCTTAAAATTGCAACATAACACGTACTTTATAGCATATGACAATGAATTTCATTTCTAACCACTTCAACACAATAATATATACCAAATAGTGTTGTGTGCTAGGTTTCGTGCAAAGCAAACCAAGTTTGAGCTACTTAATGAGCAAAAGTGCAAAAAAACGCTTAAAAACCCTTAAAATCGCAACTTAACACGTAATTTCTAGCATACGACTATGATTTTCATTTCTAACAACTTCAACACAATAATATATACTAAATAATGTTTTTTGCCATGCTTCATGCAAAATAAACCAAGTTGGAGCTACTTTATGAGCAAAAGTGCAAAAAAACGTTCAAAAACCCTTAAAAACGCAACTTAACACGTAATTTGTAGCATATGACTATGATTTCCAATTCTAACCTCTTCAACACAATAATATATACTACATAGTGTTGTGTGCCAAGTTTCGTGCTAAACAAACAAAGTTTGAGCTACTTTGTGCACAAAAGTGCCAAAAAACGCTTAAAAAACCGTTAAAATCGCAACTTAACACGTAATTTCCTGCATATGACTATAATTTTCAATTCTAACCACTTGAACACAATAATATATACCAAAAAGAGTTTTGTGGCAAGTTTGGTGCAAAACAAACCAAGTTTGAGCTATTTTATGCGCAAAAGGGCCAAAAACGCTTAAAAACCCTCAAAATTGCAACTTAACACGTAATTTCTAGCATATGACTATGATTTTCAATTCTAACCACTTCAACACAATAATATATACCAAAAAGTGTTGTGTGCCAAGTTTCGTGCAAAACAAACCAAGTTTGAGCTACTTTATGAGCAAAAGTGCAAGAAACGCTTAAAAACCCTTAAAATTGCAACATAACACGTACTTTATAGCATATGACAATGATTTTCAATTCTAACCACTTCAACACAATAGTGTATACCAAATAGCGTTGTGTGCTAGGTTTCGTGCAAAGCAAACCAAGGTTGAGCTACTTAATGAGCAAAAGTGCAAAAAACGCTAAAAAACCCTTTAAATCGCAACTTAACACGTAATTTCTAGCATATGACTATGATTTTCATTTCTAACAACTTCAACACAATAATATATACTAAATAATTTTTTTTGCCATGTTTCCTGCAAAATAAACCAAGTTTGAGCTACTTTATGACCAAAAGTGCAAAAAACGTTCAAAAACCCTTAAATACGCAACTTAACACGTAATTTGTAGCATATGACTATGATTTCCAATTCTAACCTCTTCAACACAATAATATACACCAAATAGTAATGTGTGCCAAGTTTCGTGCAAAACAAACCAAGTTTGAGCTACTTTATGAGCAAAAGTGCAAGAAACGCTTAAAAACCCTTAAAATTGAAACATAACACGTACTTTATAGCATATGACAATGAATTTCAATTCTAACCTCTTCAACACAATAATATATACCAAATAGTGTTGTGTGCTAGGTTTCGTGCAAAGCAAACCAAGTTTGAGCTACTTAATGAGCAAAAGTGCAAAAAACGCTTAAAAACCCTTAAAATCGCAACTTAACACGTAATTTCTAGCATATGACTATGATTTTCATTTCTAACAACTTCAACACAATAATATATACTAAATAATGTTTTTTGCCATGCTTCATGCAAAATAAACCAAGTTTGAGCTACTTTATGAGCAAAAGTGCAAAAAACGTTCAAAAACCCTTAAAAACGCAACTTAACACGTAATTTGTAGCATATGACTATGATTTCCAATTCTAACCTCTTCAACACAATAATATATACCAAATAGTGTTGTGTGCCAAGTTTCGTGCTAAACAAACCAAGTTTGAGCTACTTTGTGCACAAAAGTGCCAAAAACGCTTAAAAACCGTTAAAATCGCAACTTAACACGTAATTTCCTGCATATGACTATAATTTTCAATTCTAACCACTTGAACACAATAACATATACCAAAAAGAGTTTTGTGGCAAGTTTCGTGCAAAACAAACCAAGTTTGAGCTATTTTGTGCGCAAAAGGGCCAAAAACGCTTAAAAACCCTCAAAATTGCAACTTAACACGTAATTTCTAGCATATGACTATGATTTTCAATTCTAACCACTTCAACACAATAATATATACCAAAAAGTGTTGTGTGCCAAGTTTCGTGCAAAACAAACCAAGTTTGAGCTACTTTATGAGCAAAAGTGCAAGAAACGCTTAAAAACCCTTAAAATTGCAACATAACACGTACATTATAGCATATGACAATGATTTTCAATTCTAACCACTTCAACACAATAGTGTATACCAAATAGTGTTGTGTGCTAGGTTTCGTGCAAAGCAAACCAAGGTTGAGCTACTTAATGAGCAAAAGTGCAAAAAACGCTAAAAAACCCTTTAAATCGCAACTTAACACGTAATTTCTAGCATATGACTATGATTTTCATTTCTAACAACTTCAACACAATAATATATACTAAATAATTTTTTTTGCCATGTTTCCTGCAAAATAAACCACGTTTGAGCTACTTTATGACCAAAAGTGCAAAAAACGTTCAAAAACCCTTAAATACGCAACTTAACACGTAATTTGTAGCATATGACTATGATTTCCAATTCTAACCTCTTCAACACAATAATATATACCAAATAGTGTTGTGTGCCAAGTTTCGTGCAAAACAAACCAAGTTTGAGCTACTTTATGAGCAAAAGTGCAAGAAACGCTTAAAAACCCTTAAAATTGCAACATAACACGTACTTTATAGCATATGACAATAAATTTCAATTCTAACCACTTCAACACTATAATATATACCAAATAGTGTTGTATGCTAGGTTTCGTGCAAAGCAAACCAAGTTTGAGCTACTTAATGAGCAAAAGTGCAAAAAACGCTTAAAAACCCTTAAAATCGCAACTTAACACGTAATTTCTAGCATATGACTATGATTTTCATTTCTAACAACTTCAACACAATAATATATACTAAATAATGTTTTTTGCCATGCTTCATGCAAAATAAACCAAGTTTGAGCTACTTTATGAGCAAAAGTGCAAAAAACGTTCAAAAACCCTTAAAAACGCAACTTAACACGTACTTTGTAGCATATGACTATGATTTCCAATTCTAACCTCTTCAACACAATAATATATACCAAATAGTGTTGTGTGCCAAGTTTCGTGCTAAACAAACAAAGTTTGAGCTACTTTCTGCACAAAAAGTGCCAAAAACGCTTAAAAACCGTTAAAATCGCAACTTAACACGTAATTTCCTGCATATGACTATAATTTTCAATTCTAACCACTTGAACACAATAATATATACCAAAAAGAGTTTTGTGGCAAGTTTCGTGCAAAACAAACCAAGTTTGAGCTATTTTATGCGCAAAAGGGCCAAAAACGCTTAAAAACCCTCAAAATTGCAACTTAACACGTAATTTCTAGCATATGACTATGATTTTCAATTCTAACCACTTCAACACAATAATATATACCAAAAAGTGTTGTGTGCCAAGTTTCGTGCAAAACAAACCAAGTTTGAGCTACTTTATGAGCAAAAGTGCAAGAAACGCTTAAAAACCCTTAAAATTGCAACATAACACGTACTTTATAGCATATGACAATGATTTTCAATTCTAACCACTTCAACACAATAGTGTATACCAAATAGTGTTGTGTGCTAGGTTTCGTGCAAAGCAAACCAAGGTTGAGCTACTTAATGAGCAAAAGTGCAAAAAAACGCTTAAAAACCCTTTAAATCGCAACTTAACACGTAATTTCTAGCATATGACTATGATTTTCATTTCTAACAACTTCAACACAATAATATATACTAAATAATTTTTTTTGCCATGTTTCCTGCAAAATAAACCAAGTTTGAGCTACTTTATGACCAAAAGTGCAAAAAACGTTCAAAAACCCTTAAATACGCAACTTAACACGTAATTTGTAGCATATTACTATGATTTCCAATTCTAACCTCTTCAACACAATAATATACACCAAATAGTAATGTGTGCCAAGTTTCGTGCAAAACAAACCAAGTTTGAGCTACTTTATGAGCAAAAGTGCAAGAAACGCTTAAAAACCCTTAAAATTGCAACATAACACGTACTTTATAGCATATGACAATGAATTTCAATTCTAACCACTTCAACACAATAATATATACCAAATAGTGTTGTGTGCTAGGTTTCGTGCAAACCAAACCAAGTTTGAGCTACTTAATGAGCAAAAGTGCAAAAAACGCTTAAAAACCCTTAAAATCGCAACTTAACACGTAATTTCTAGCATATGACTATGATTTTCATTTCTAACAACTTCAACACAATAATATATACTAAATAATGTTTTTTGCCATGCTTCATGCAAAATAAACCAAGTTTGAGCTACTTTATGAGCAAAAGTGCAAGAAACGCTTAAAAACCCTTAAAATTGCAACATAACACGTACTTTATATCATATGACAATGAATTTCAATTCTAACCACTTCAACACTATAATATATACCAAATAGTGTTGTGTGCTAGGTTTCGTGCAAAGCAAACCAAGTTTGAGCTACTTAATGAGCAAAAGTGCAAAAAACGCTTAAAACCCTTAAAACCGCAACTTAACACGTAATTTCTAGCATATGACTATGATTTTCATTTCTAACAACTTCAACACAATAATATATACTAAATAATGTTTTTTGCCATGCTTCATGCAAAATAAACCAAGTTTGAGCTACTTTATGAGCAAAAGTGCAAAAAACGTTCAAAAACCCTTAAAAACGCAACTTAACACGTAATTTGTAGCATATGACTATGATTTCCAATTCGAACCTCTTCAACACAATAATATATACCAAATAGTGTTGTATGCCAAGTTTCGTGCTAAACAAACAAAGTTTGCTACTTTGTGCACAAAAGTGCCAAAAACGCTTAAAAACCGTTAAAATCGCAACTTAACACGTAATTTCCTGCATATGACTATAATTTTCAATTCTAACCACTTGAACACAATAATATATACCAAAAAGAGTTTTGTGGCAAGTTTCGTGCAAAACAAACCAAGTTTGAGCTATTTTATGCGCAAAAGGGCCAAAAACGCTTAAAAAACCCTCAAAATTGCAACTTAACACGTAATTTCTAGCATATCACTATGATTTTCAATTCTAACCACTTCAACACAATAATATATACCAAAAAGTGTTGTGTGCCAAGTTTCGTGCAAAACAAACCAAGTTTGAGCTACTTTATGAGCAAAAGTGCAAGAAACGCTTAAAAACCCTTAAAATTGCAACATAACACGTACTTTATAGCATATGACAATGATTTTCAATTCTAACCACTTCAACACAATAGTATATACCAAATAGTGTTGTGTGCTAGGTTTCGTGCAAAGCAAACCAAGGTTGAGCTACTTAATGAGCAAAAGTGCAAAAAACGCTTAAAAACCCTTAAAATCGCAACTTAACACGTAATTTCTAGCATATGACTATGATTTTCATTTCTAACAACTTCAACACAATAATATATACTAAATAATTTTTTTTGCCATGTTTCCTACAAAATAAACCAAGTTTGAGCTACTTTATGAGCAAAAGTGCAAAAAAACGTTCAAAAACCCTTAAAAACGCAACTTAACACGTAATTTGTAGCATATGACTATGATTTCCAATTCTAACCTCTTCAACACAATAATATACACCAAATAGTGTTGTGTGCCAAGTTTCGTGCAAAACAAACCAAGTTTGAGCTACTTTATGAGCAAAAGTGCAAGAAACGCTTAAAAACCCTTAAAATTGCAACATAACACGTACTTTATAGCATATGATAATGATTTTCAATTCTAACCACTTCAACACAATAATATATACCAAATAATGTTGTGTGCCACGTTTCGTGCAAAACAAACCATGTTTGAGCTACTTTATGCGCAAAAGTGCCAAAAACGCTTAAAAACCCTTAAAATCGCAACTTAACACGTAATTTCTAGAATATGACTATGATTTTCAATTCTAACCACTTCAACACAATAATATATACAAAAAAGTGTTGTGTGCCAAGTTTCGTGCAAAACAAACCAAGTTTGAGCTACTTTATGAGCAAAAGTGCAAGAAACGCTTAAAAACCCTAAAAATTGCAACATAACACGTACTTTATAGCATATGACAATGATTTTCAATTCTAACCACTTAACCACAATAATATATACCAAATAATGTTGTGTGCCAAGTTTCGTGCAAAACAAACCATGTTTGAGCTACTTTATGCGCAAAAGTGCCAAAAACGCTTAAAATCCCTTAAAATCGCAACTTAACACGTAATTTCTAGAATATGACTATGATTTTCAATTCTAACCACTTCAACACAATAATATATACCAAAAAGTGTTGTGTGCCAAGTTTCGTGCAAAACAAACCAAGTTTAAGCTACTTTATGAGCAAAAGTGCAAGAAACGCTTTAAAACCCTTAAAATCGCAACTTAACACGTCATTTATAGCATATTTCTATGATTTTCAATTCTAACCACTTCAACACAATAATATATACCAAATAGTGTTGTGTGCCATGTTTCGCGCAAAACAAACCTTGTTTGAGCTACTTTATGCGCAAAAGTGCCAAAAACGTTCAAAAACCCTTAAAAACGCAACTTAACACGTAATTTGTAGCATATGACTATGATTTCCAACTCTAACCTCTTCAACACAATAATATATACCAAATAGTGTTGTGTGCCAAGTTTCGTGCAAAACAAACAAAGTTTGAGCTACTTTGTGCACAAAAGTGCCAAAAACGCTTAAAAACCGTTAAAATCGCAACTTAACATGTAATTTCCTGCATATGACTATAATTTTCAATTCTAACCACTTCAACACAATAATATATACCAAAAAGAGTTTTGTGGCAAGTTTCGTGCAAAACAAACCAAATTGAGCTATTTTATGCGCAAAAGGGCCAAAAACGCTTAAAAACCCTCAAAATTGCAATTTAACACGTGATTTCTAGCATATGACTGTGATTTTCAATTCTAACCACTTCAACATAATAATATACCCCAAAAAGTGTTGTGTGCCAAGTTTCGTGCAAAACAAACCAAGTTTGAGCTACTTTATGAGCAAAAGTGCAAGAAACGCTTAAAAACCCTTAAAATTGCAACATAACACGTACTTTATAGCATATGACAATGAATTTCAATTCTAACCACTTCAACACAATAATATATACCAAATAGTGTTGTGTGCTAGGTTTCGTGCAAAGCAAAGCAAGTTTGAGCTACTTAATGAGCAAAAGTGCAAAAAACGCTTAAAACCCTTAAAATCGCAATTTAACACTTAATTTCTAGCATATGACTATGATTTTCATTTATAACAACTTCAACACAATAATATATACTAAATAATGTTTTTTGCCATGTTTCATGCAAAATAAACCAAGTTTGAGCTACTTTATGAGCAAAAGTGCAAAAAACGTTCAAAAACCCTTAAAAACGCAACTTAACACGTAATTTGTAGCATATGACTATGATTTCAAATTCTAACCTCTTCAACACAATAATATATACCAAATAGTGTTGTGTGCTAGGTTTCGTGCAAAGCAAACCAAGTTTGAGCTACTTAATGAGCAAAAGTGCAAAAAACGCTTAAAAACCCTTAAAATCGCAATTTAACACTTAATTTCTAGCATATGACTATGATTTTCATTTATAACAACTTCAACACAATAATATATACTAAATAATGTTTTTTGCCATGTTTCATGCAAAATAAACCAAGTTTGAGCTACTTTATGAGCAAAAGTGCAAAAAAACGTTCAAAAACCCTTAAAAACGCAACTTAACACGTAATTTCCTGCATATGACTATAATTTTCAATTCTAACCACTTGAACACAATAATATATACCAAAAAGAGTTTTGTGGCAAGTTTCGTTCAAAACAAACCAAATTGAGCTATTTTATGCGTAAAAGGGCCAAAAACGCTTAACACGTGATTTCTAGCATATGACTGTGATTTTCAATTCTAACCACTTCAACACAATAATATACACCAAAAAGTGTTGTGTGCCAAGTTTCCTGCAAAACAAACCAAGTTTGAGCTACTTTATGAGCAAAAGTGCAAGAAACGCTTAAAAACCCTTAAAATTGCAACATAACACGTACTTTATAGCATATGACAATGATTTTCAATTCTAACCACTTAACCACAATAATATATACCAAATAATGTTGTGTGCCAAGTTTCGTGCAAAACAAACCATGTTTGAGCTACTTTATGAGCAAAAGTGTAAAAAACGCTTAAAACCCCTTAAAATCGTAACATAACACGTAATTTGTAGCTTATGACTCAATTCTAACCACTTCAATACAATAATATATACCAAATAGTGTTGTGTGCCATGTTTCGTGCAAAACAAACCATGTTTGAACTACTTTATGCGCAAAAGTGCCAAAAACGCTTAAAAACCCTTAAAATCGCAACTTAACACGTAATTTGTAGCATATGACAATGATTTTGAATTCTAACCACTTCAACACAAAAATATATACCAAATAGTGTTGTGTTCTAGGTTTCGTGCAAAGAAAACCAAGTTTGAGCTACTTAATGAGCAAAAGTGCAAAAAACGCTTAAAAACCCTTAAAATCGCAACTTAACACGTAATTTCTAGCATATGACTATGATTTTCATTTGTAACAACTTCAACACAATAATATATACTAAATAATGTTTTTTACCATGTTTCCTACAAAATAAACCAAGTTTGAGCTACTTTGATGAGCAAAAGTGCAAAAAACGTTCAAAAACCCTAAAAATGCAACTTAACACGTAATTTGTAGCATATGACTATGATTTCCAACTCTAACCTCTTCAACACAATAATATATACCAAATAGTGTTGTGTGCCAAGTTTCGTGCAAAACAAACAAAGTTTGAGCTACTTTGTGCACAAAAGTGCCAAAAACGCTTAAAAACCGTTAAAATCGCAACTTAACACATAATTTCCTGCATATGACTATAATTTTCAATTCTAACCACTTGAACACAATAATATATACCAAAAAGAGTTTTGTGGCAAGTTTCGTGCAAAACAAACCAAGTTTGAGTTATTTTATGCGCAAAAGGGCCAAAAACGCTTAAAAACCCTCAAAATTGCAACTTAACACTTAATTTCTAGCATATCACTATGATTTTCAATTCTAACCACTTCAACACAATAATATATACCAAAAACTGTTGTGTGCCAAGTTTCGTGCAAAACAAACCAAGTTTGAGCTACTTTATGAGCAAAAGTGCAAGAAACGCTTAAAAACCCTTAAAATTGCAACATAACACGTACTTTATAGCATATGACAAGGATTTTCAATTCTAACCTCTTCAACACAATAATATATACCAAATAGTGTTGTGTGCTAGGTTTCGTGCAAAGCAAACCAAGTTTGAGCTACTTAATGAGCAAGTGCAAAAAACGCTTAAAAACCCTTAAAATCGCAACTTAACACTTAATTTCTAGCATATGACTATGATTTTCATTTCTAACAACTTCAACACAATAATATATACTAAATAATTTTTTTTGCCATGTTTCCTGCAAAATAAACCAAGTTTGAGCTACTTTATGAGCAAAAGTGCAAAAAACGTTCAAAAACCCTTAAATACGCAACTTAACACGTAATTTGTAGCATATGACTATGATTTCCAATTCTAACCTCTTCAACACAATAATATATACCAAATAGTGTTGTGTGCCAAGTTTCGTGCAAAACAAACAAAGTTTGAGCTACTTTGTGCACAAAAGTGCCAAAAACGCTTAAAAATCGTTAAAATCGCAACTTAACACGAAATTTCCTGCATATGACTATAATTTTCAATTCTAACCACTTGAACACAATAATATATACCAAAAAGAGTTTTGTGGCATGTTTCGTGCAAAACAAACCAAGTTTGAGCTATTTTATGCGCAAAAGGGCCAAAAACGCTTAAAAACCCTCAAAATTGCAACTTAACACGTAATTTCTAGCATATGACTATGATTTTCAATTCTAACCACTTCAACACAATAATATATACTAAAAAGTGTTGTGTGCCAAGTTTCGTGCAAAACAAACCAAGTTTGAGCTACTTTATGAGCAAAAGTGCAAGAAACGCTTAAAAACCCTTAAAATTGCAACATAACACGTACTTTATAGCATATGACAATGATTTTCAATTCTAACCACTTTAACACAATAGTATATACCAAATAGTGTTGTGTGCTAGGTTTCGTGCAAAGCAAACCAAGGTTGAGCTACTTAAAGAGCAAAAGTGCAAAAAACGCTTAAAAACCCTTAAAATCGCAACTTAACACGTAATTTCTAGCATATGACTATGATTTTCATTTCTAACAACTTCAACACAATAATATATACTAAATAATTTTTTTTGCCATGTTTCCTGCAAAATAAACCAAGTTTGAGCTACTTTATGAGCAAAAGTGCAAGAAACGCTTAAAAACCCTTAAAATTGCAACATAACACGTACTTTATAGCATATGACAATGATTTTCAATTCTAACCACTTCAACACAATAATATATACCAAATAGTGTTGTGTGCCATGTTTCGTGCAAAACAAACCCTGTTTGAGCTACTTTATGCGCAAAAGGGCCAAAAACGCTTAAAAACCCTCAAAATTGCAACTTAACACGTAATTTCTAGCATATGACTATGATTTTCAATTCTAACCACTTCAACACAATAATATATACCAAAAAGTGTTGTGTGCCAAGTTTCGTGCAAAACAAACCAAGTTTGAGCTACTTTATGAGCAAAAGTGCAAGAAACGCTTAAAAACCCTTAAAATCGCAACTTAACACGTCATTTATAGCATATTACTATGATTTTCAATTCTAACCACTTCAACACAATAATATATACCAAATAGTGTTGTGTGCCATGTTTCGTGCAAAACAAACCCTGTTTGAGCTACTTTATGCGCAAAAGTGCCAAAAACGCTTAACAACCCTTAAAATCGCAACTTAACACGTAATTTCTAGAATATGACTATGATTTTCAATTCTAACCACTTCAACACAATAATATATACCAAAAAGTGTTGTGTGCCAAGTTTCGTGCAAAACAAACCAAGTTTAAGCTACTTTATGAGCAAAAGTGCAAGAAAGAATTAAAAACCCTTAAAATCGCAACTTAACACGTCATTTATAGCATATTACTATGATTTTCAATTCTAACCACTTCAACACAATAATATATACCAAATAGTGTTGTGTGCCAAGTTTCGCGCAAAACAAACCCTGTTTGAGCTACTTTATGCGCAAAAGTGCCAAAAACGCTTAAAAACCCCTTAAAATCGCAACTTAACATGTAATTTGTAGCAAATGACTATGATTTTCAATTCTAACCCCTTCAACACAATAATATATACCAAATAGTGTTGTGTGCCAAGTTTCGTGCAAAACAAACCAATTCTGAGCTACTTTATGAGCAAAAGTGTAAAAAACGCTTAAAACCCCTTAAAATCGAAACATAACACGTAATTTGTAGCTTATGACTCAATTCTAACCACTTCAACACAATAATATATACCAAATACTGTTGTGTGCCAAGTTTCGTGCAAAACAAACCATGTTTGAGCTATTTTATGCGCAAAAGGGCCAAAAACGCTTAAAAACCCTCAAAATTGCAACTTAACACGTAATTTCTAGCATATGACTATGATTTTCAATTCTAACCACTTCAACACAATAATATATACCAAAAAGTGTTGTGTGCCAAGTTTCGTGCAAAACAAACCAAGTTTGAGCTACTTTATGAGCAAAAGTGCAAGAAACGCTTAAAAACCCTTAAAATTGCAACATAACACGTACTTTATAGCATATGACAATGATTTTCAATTCTAACCACTTCAACACAATAGTATATACCAAATAGTGTTGTGTGCTAGGTTTCGTGCAAAGCAAACCAAGGTTGAGCTACTTAATGAGCAAAAGTGCAAAAAACGCTTAAAAACCCTTAAAATCGCAACTTAACACGTAATTTCTAGCATATGACTATGATTTTCATTTCTAACAACTTCAACAAAATAATATATACTAAATAATTTTTTTGCCATGTTTCCTGCAAAATAAACCACGTTTGAGCTACTTTATGAGCAAAAGTGCAAGAAACGCTTAAAAACCCTTAAAATTGCAACATAACACGTACTTTATAGCATATGACAATGATTTTCAATTCTAACCACTTCAACACAATAATATATACCAAATAATGTTGTGTGCCACGTTTCGTGCAAAACCAACCATGTTTGAGCTACTTTATGCGCAAAAGTGCCAAAAACGCTGAAAAACACTTAAAATCGCAACTAAACACGTAATTTCTAGAATATGACTATGACTTTCAATTCTAACCACTTCAACACAATAATATATACGAAAAAGTGTTCTGTGCCAAGTTTCGTGCAAAACAAACCAAGTTTGAGCTACTTTATGAGCAAAAGTGCAAGAAACGCTTAAAAACCCTTAAAATCGCAACTTAACACGTCATTTATAGCATATTACTATGATTTTCAATTCTAACCACTTCAACACAATAATATATACCAAATAGTGTTGTGTGCCATGTTTCGTGCAAAACAAACCCTGTTTGAGCTACTTTATGCGCAAAAGTGCCAAAAACGCTTAAAAACCCTTAAAATCGCAACTTAACACGTAATTTCTAGAATATGACTATGATTTTCAATTCTAACCACTTCAACACAATAATATATACCAAAAAGTGTTGTGTGCCAAGTTTCGTGCAAAACAAACCAAGTTTAAGTTACTTTATGAGCAAAAGTGCAAGAAAGAATTAAAAACCCTTAAAATCGCAACTTAACACGTCATTTATAGCATATTACTATGATTTTCAATTCTAACCAATTCAACACAATAATATATACCAAATAGTGTTTTGTGCCAAGTTTCGCGCAAAACAAACCCTGTTTGAGCTACTTTATGCGCAAAAGTGCCAAAAACGCTTAAAAACCCCTTAAAATCGCAACTTAACATGTAATTTGTAGCAAATGACTATGATTTTCAATTCTAACCCCTTCAACACAATAATATATACCAAATAGTGTTGTGTGCCAAGTTTCATGCAAAACAAACCAATTCTGAGCTACTTTATGAGCAAAAGTGTAAAAAACGCTTAAAACCCCTTAAAATCGAAACATAACACGTAATTTGTAGCTTATGACTCAATTCTAACCACTTCAACACAATAATATATACCAAATACTGTTGTGTGCCAAGTTTCGTGCAAAACAAACCATGTTTGAGCTATTTTATGCGCAAAAGGGCCAAAAACGCTTAAAAACCCTCAAAATTGCAACTTAACACGTAATTTCTAGCATATGACTATGATTTTCAATTCTAACCACTTCAACACAATAATATATACCAAAAAGTGTTGTGTGCCAAGTTTCGTGCAAAACAAACCAAGTTTGAGCTACTTTATGAGCAAAAGTGCAAGAAACGCTTAAAAACCCTTAAAATTGCAACATAACACGTACTTTATAGCATATGACAATGATTTTCAATTCTAACCACTTCAACACAATAGTATATACCAAATAGTGTTGTGTGCTAGGTTTCGTGCAAAGCAAACCAAGGTTGAGCTACTTAATGAGCAAAAGTGCAAAAAACGCTTAAAAACCCTTAAAATCGCAACTTAACACGTAATTTCTAGCATATGACTATGATTTTCATTTCTAACAACTTCAAGAAAATAATATATACTAAATAATTTTTTTTGCCATGTTTCCTGCAAAATAAACCACGTTTGAGCTACTTTATGAGCAAAAGTGCAAGAAACGCTTAAAAACCCTTAAAATTGCAACATAACACGTACTTTATAGCATATGACAATGATTTTCAATTCTAACCACTTCAACACAATAATATATACCAAATAATGTTGTGTGCCACGTTTCGTGCAAAACCAACCATGTTTGAGCTACTTTATGCGCAAAAGTGCCAAAAACGCTGAAAAACACTTAAAATCGCAACTAAACACGTAATTTCTAGAATATGACTATGACTTTCAATTCTAACCACTTCAACACAATAATATATACCAAAAAGTGTTCTGTGCCAAGTTTCGTGCAAAACAAACCAAGTTTGAGCTACTTTATGAGCAAAAGTGCAAGAAACGCTTAAAAACCCTTAAAATCGCAACTTAACACGTTATTTATAGCATATTACTATGATTTTCAATTCTAACCACTTCAACACAATAATATATACCAAATAGTGTTGTGTGCCAAGTTTCGCGCAAAACAAACCCTGTTTGAGCTACTTTATGCGCAAAAGTGCCAAAAACGCTTAAAAAACCCCTTAAAATCGCAACTTAACATGTAATTTGTAGCAAATGACTATGATTTTCAATTCTAACCCCTTCAACACAATAATATATACCAAATAGTGTTGTGTGCCAAGTTTCATGCAAAACAAACCAATTTTGAGATACTTTATGAGCAAAAGTGTAAAAAACGCTTAAAACCCCTTAAAATCGAAACATAACACGTAATTTGTAGCTTATGACTCAATTCTAACCACTTCAACACAATAATATATACCAAATACTGTTGTGTGCCAAGTTTCGTGCAAAACAAACCATGTTTGAGCTATTTTATGCGCAAAAGGGCCAAAAACGCTAAAAAACCCTCAAAATTGCAACTTAACACGTAATTTCTAGCATATGACTATGATTTTCAATTCTAACCACTTCAACACAATAATATATACCAAAAAGTGTTGTGTGCCAAGTTTCGTGCAAAACAAACCAAGTTTGAGCTACTTTATGAGCAAAAGTGCAAGAAACGCTTAAAAACCCTTAAAATTGCAACATAACACGTACTTTATAGCATATGACAATGATTTTCAATTCTAACCACTTCAACACAATAGTATATACCAAATAGTGTTGTGTGCTAGGTTTCGTGCAAAGCAAACCAAGGTTGAGCTACTTAATGAGCAAAAGTGCAAACAACGCTTAAAAACCCTTAAAATCGCAACTTAACACGTAATTTCTAGCATATGACTATGATTTTCATTTCTAACAACTTCAACACAATAATATATACTAAATAATTTTTTTTACCATGTTTCCTGCAAAATAAACCAAGTTTGAGCTACTTTATGAGCAAAAGTGCAAGAAACGCTTAAAAACCCTTAAAATTGCAACATAAAACGTACTTTATAGCATATGACATTGATTTTCAATTCTAACCACTTCAACACAATAATATATACCAAATAATGTTGTGTGCCACGTTTCGTGCAAAACCAACCATGTTTGAGCTACTTTATGCGCAAAAGTGCCAAAAACGCTTATAAACACTTAAAATCGCAACTAAACACGTAATTTCTAGAATATGACTATGATTTTCAATTCTAACCACTTCAACACAATAATATATACCAAAAAGTGTTGTGTGCCAAGTTTCGTGCAAAACAAACCAAGTTTGAGCTACTTTATGAGCAAAAGTGCAAGAAACGCTTAAAAACCCTTAAAATCGCAACTTAACACGTCATTTATAGCATATTACTATGAATTTAAATTCTAACCACTTCAACACAATAATATATACCAAATAGTGTTGTGTGCCATGTTTCGTGCAAAACAAACCCTGTTTGAGCTACTTTATGCGCAAAAGTGCCAAAAACGCTTAAAAACCCTTAAAATCGCAACTTAACATGTAAATTGTAGCAAATGACTATGATTTTAAATTCTAACCCCTTCAACACAATAATATATACCAAATAGTGTTGTGTGCCAAGTTTCATGCAAAACAAACCAAGTTTGAGCTACTTTATGAGCAAAAGTGTAAAAAACGCTTAAAACCCCTTAAAATCGAAACATAACACGTAATTTGTAGCTTATGACTCAATTCTAACCACTTCAACACAATAATATATACCAAATAGTGTTGTGTGCCATGTTTCGTGCAAAACAAACCATGTTTGAACTACTTTATGCGCAAAAGTGCCAAAAACGCTTAAAAACCCTTAAAATCGCAACTTAACACGTAATTTGTAGCATATGACAATAATTTTGAATTCTAACCACTTCAACACAAAAATATATACCAAATAGTGTTGTGTGCTAGGTTTCGTGCAAAGCAAACCAAGTTTGAGCTACTTAATAAGCAAAAGTGCAAAATAAACTTAAAAACCCTTTAAATCGCAACTTAACACGTAATTTCTAGCATATGACTATGATTTTCATTTCTAACAACTTCAACACAATAATATATACTAAATAATGTTTTTTGCCATGTTTCCTGCAAAATAAGCCAAGTTTACTTTATGAGCAAAAGTGCAAAAAACGTTCAAAAACCCTTAAAAACGCAACTTAACACGTAATTTGTAGCATATGACTATGATTTCCAATTCTAACCTCTTCAACGCAATAATATATACCAAATAGTGTTGTGTGCCAAGTTTCGTGCAAAACAAACAAAGTTTGAGCTACTTTGTGCACAAAAGTGCCAAAAACGCTTAAAAACCGTTAAAATCGCAACTTAACACGTAATTTCCTGCATATGACTATAATTTTCAATTCTAACCACTTGAACACAATATTATATACCAAAAAGAGTTTTGTGGCAAGTTTCGTGCAAAACAAACCAAATTGAGCTATTTTATGCACAAAAGGGCTAAAAACGCTTAAAAACCCTCATAATTGGAACTTAACACGTAATTTCTAGCATATGACTGTGATTTTCAATTCTAACCACTTCAACACAATAATATATACCAAAAAGTGTTGTGTGCCAAGTTTCGTGCAAAACAAACCAAGTTTGAGCTACTTTATGAGCAAAAGTGCAAGAAACGCTTAAAAACCCTTAAAATTGCAACATAACACGTACTTTATAGCATATGACAATGATTTTCAATTCTAACCACTTCAACACAATAATATATACCAAATAGTGTTGTGTGCTAGGTTTCGTGCAAAGCAAACCAAGTTTGAGCTACTTAATGAGCAAAAGTGCAAAAAACGCTTAAAAACCCTTAAAATCGCAACTTAACACGTAATTTCTAGCATATGACTATGATTTTCATTTCTAACAACTTCAACACAATAATATATACTAAATAATGTTTTTTTCCATGTTTCATGCAAAATAAACCAAGTTTGAGCTACTTTATGAGCAAAAGTGCAATAACCGTTCAAAAACCCTTAAAAACGCAACTTAACACGTAATTTGTAGCATATGACTATGATTTCCAATTCTAACCTCTTCAACACAATAATATATACCAAATAGTGTTGTGTGCCAAGTTTCGTGCAAAACAAACAATGTTTGAGCTACTTTGTGCACAAAAGTGCCAAACACGCTTAAAAATCGTTAAAATCGCAACTTAACACGTAATTTCCTGCATATGACTATAATTTTCAATTCTAACCACTTGAACACAATATTATATACCAAAAAGAGTTTTGTGGCAAGTTTCGTGCAAAACAAACCAAGTTTGAGCTATTTTATGCGCAAAAGGGCCAAAAACGCTTAAAAACCCTCAAAATTGCAACTTAACACGTAATTTCTAGCATATGACTATGATTTTCAATTCTAACCACTTCAACACAATAATATATACCAAAAAGTGTTGTGTGCCAAGTTTCGTGCAAAACAAACCAAGTTTGAGCTACTTTATGAGCAAAAGTGCAAGAAACGCTTAAAAACCCTTAAAATTGCAACATAACACGTACTTTATAGCATATGACAATGATTTTCAATTCTAACCACTTCAACACAATAGTATATACCAAATAGTGTTGTGTGCTAGGTTTCGTGCAAAGCAAACCAAGGTTGAGCTACTTAATGAGCAAAAGTGCAAACAACGCTTAAAAACCCTTAAAATCGCAACTTAACACGTAATTTCTAGCATATGACTATGATTTTCATTTCTAACAACTTCAACACAATAATATATACTAAATAATTTTTTTTACCATGTTTCCTGCAAAATAAACCAAGTTTGAGCTACTTTATGAGCAAAAGTGCAAGAAACGCTTAAAAACCCTTAAAATTGCAACATAAAACGTACTTTATAGCATATGACATTGATTTTCAATTCTAACCACTTCAACACAATAATATATACCAAATAATGTTGTGTGCCACGTTTCGTGCAAAACCAACCATGTTTGAGCTACTTTATGCGCAAAAGTGCCAAAAACGCTTAAAAACACTTAAAATCGCAACTAAACACGTAATTTCTAGAATATGACTATGATTTTCAATTCTAACCACTTCAACACAATAATATATACCAAAAAGTGTTGTGTGCCAAGTTTCGTGCAAAACAAACCAAGTTTGAGCTACTTTATGAGCAAAAGTGCAAGAAACGCTTAAAAACCCTTAAAATCGCAACTTAACACGTCATTTATAGCATATTACTATGAATTTCAATTCTAACCACTTCAACACAATAATATATACCAAATAGTGTTGTGTGCCATGTTTCGTGCAAAACAAACCCTGTTTGAGCTACTTTATGCGCAAAAGTGCCAAAAACGCTTAAAAACCCTTAAAATCGCAACTTAACATGTAATTTGTAGCAAATGACTATGATTTTCAATTCTAACCCCTTCAACACAATAATATATACCAAATAGTGTTGTGTGCCAAGTTTCATGCAAAACAAACCAAGTTTGAGCTACTTTATGAGCAAAAGTGTAAAAAACGCTTAAAACCCCTTAAAATCGAAACATAACACGTAATTTGTAGCTTATGACTCAATTCTAACCACTTCAACACAATAATATATACCAAATAGTGTTGTGTGCCATGTTTCGTGCAAAACAAACCATGTTTGAACTACTTTATGCGCAAAAGTGCCAAAAACGCTTAAAAACCCTTAAAATCGCAACTTAACACGTAATTTGTAGCATATGACAATAATTTTGAATTCTAACCACTTCAACACAAAAATATATACCAAATAGTGTTGTGTGCTAGGTTTCGTGCAAAGCAAACCAAGTTTGAGCTACTTAATAAGCAAAAGTGCAAAATAAACTTAAAAACCCTTTAAATCGCAACTTAACACGTAATTTCTAGCATATGACTATGATTTTCATTTCTAACAACTTCAACACAATAATATATACTAAATAATGTTTTTTGCCATGTTTCCTGCAAAATAAGCCAAGTTTACTTTATGAGCAAAAGTGCAAAAAACGTTCAAAAACCCTTAAAAACGCAACTTAACACGTAATTTGTAGCATATGACTATGATTTCCAATTCTAACCTCTTCAACGCAATAATATATACCAAATAGTGTTGTGTGCCAAGTTTCGTGCAAAACAAACAAAGTTTGAGCTACTTTGTGCACAAAAGTGCCAAAAACGCTTAAAAACCGTTAAAATCGCAACTTAACACGTAATTTCCTGCATATGACTATAATTTTCAATTCTAACCACTTGAACACAATATTATATACCAAAAAGAGTTTTGTGGCAAGTTTCGTGCAAAACAAACCAAATTGAGCTATTTTATGCACAAAAGGGCTAAAAATGCTTAAAAACCCTCATAATTGGAACTTAACACGTAATTTCTAGCATATGACTGTGATTTTCAATTCTAACCACTTCAACACAATAATATATACCAAAAAGTGTTGTGTGCCAAGTTTCGTGCAAAACAAACCAAGTTTGAGCTACTTTATGAGCAAAAGTGCAAGAAACGCTTAAAAACCCTTAAAATTGCAACATAACACGTACTTTATAGCATATGACAATGATTTTCAATTCTAACCACTTCAACACAATAATATATACCAAATAGTGTTGTGTGCTAGGTTTCGTGCAAAGCAAACCAAGTTTGAGCTACTTAATGAGCAAAAGTGCAAAAAACGCTTAAAAACCCTTAAAATCGCAACTTAACACGTAATTTCTAGCATATGACTATGATTTTCATTTCTAACAACTTCAACACAATAATATATACTAAATAATGTTTTTTTCCATGTTTCATGCAAAATAAACCAAGTTTCAGCTACTTTATGAGCAAAAGTGCAATAACCGTTCAAAAACCCTTAAAAACGCAACTTAACACGTAATTTGTAGCATATGACTATGATTTCCAATTCTAACCTCTTCAACACAATAATATATACCAAATAGTGTTGTGTGCCAAGTTTCGTGCAAAACAAACAATGTTTGAGCTACTTTGTGCACAAAAGTGCCAAAAACGCTTAAAAATCGTTAAAATCGCAACTTAACACGTAATTTCCTGCATATGACTATAATTTTCAATTCTAACCACTTGAACACAATATTATATACCAAAAAGAGTTTTGTGGCAAGTTTCGTGCAAAACAAACCAAGTTTGAGCTATTTTATGCGCAAAAGGGCCAAAAACGCTTAAAAACCCTCAAAATTGCAACTTAACACGTAATTTCTAGCATATGACTATGATTTTCAATTCTAACCACTTCAACACAATAATATATACCAAAAAGTGTTGTGTGCCAAGTTTCGTGCAAAACAAACCAAGTTTGAGCTACTTTATGAGCAAAAGTGCAAGAAACGCTTAAAAACCCTCAAAATTGCAACATAACACGTACTTTATAGCATATGACAATGATTTTCAATTCTAACCACTTCAACACAATAGTATATACCAAATAGTGTTGTGTGCTAGGTTTCGTGCAAAGCAAACCAAGGTTGAGCTACTTAATGAGCAAAAGTGCAAACAACGCTTAAAAACCCTTAAAATCGCAACTTAACACGTAATTTGCATATGACTATGATTTTCATTTCTAACAACTTCAACACAATAATATATACTAAATTATTTTTTTTACCATGTTTCCTGCAAAATAAACCAAGTTTGAGCTACTTTATGAGCAAAAGTGCAAGAAACGCTTAAAAACCCTTAAAATTGCAACATAAAACGTACTTTATAGCATATGACATTGATTTTCAATTCTAACCACTTCAACACAATAATATATACCAAATAATGTTGTGTGCCACGTTTCGTGCAAAACCAACCATGTTTGAGCTACTTTATGCGCAAAAGTGCCAAAAACGCTTAAAAACACTTAAAATCGCAACTAAACACGTAATTTCTAGAATATGACTATGATTTTCAATTCTAACCACTTCAACACAATAATATATACCAAAAAGTGTTGTGTGCCAAGTTTCGTGCAAAACAAACCAAGTTTGAGCTACTTTATGAGCAAAAGTGCAAGAAACGCTTAAAAACCCTTAAAATCGCAACTTAACACGTCATTTACAGCATATTACTATGAATTTCAATTCTAACCACTTCAACACAATAATATATACCAAATAGTGTTGTGTGCCATGTTTCGTGCAAAACAAACCCTGTTTGAGCTACTTTATGCGCAAAAGTGCCAAAAACGCTTAAAAACCCTTAAAATCGCAACTTAACATGTAATTTGTAGCAAATGACTATGATTTTAAATTCTAACCCCTTCAACACAATAATATATACCAAATAGTGTTGTGTGCCAAGTTTCATGCAAAACAAACCAAGTTTGAGCTACTTTATGAGCAAAAGTGTAAAAAACGCTTAAAACCCCTTAAAATCGAAACATAACACGTAATTTGTAGCTTATGACTCAATTCTAACCACTTCAACACAATAATATATACCAAATAGTGTTGTGTGCCATGTTTCGTGCAAAACAAACCATGTTTGAACTACTTTATGCGCAAAAGTGCCAAAAACGCTTAAAAACCCTTAAAATCGCAACTTAACACGTAATTTGTAGCATATGACAATAATTTTGAATTCTAACCACTTCAACACAAAAATATATACCAAATAGTGTTGTGTGCTAGGTTTCGTGCAAAGCAAACCAAGTTTGAGCTACTTAATAAGCAAAAGTGCAAAATAAACTTAAAAACCCTTTAAATCGCAACTTAACACGTAATTTCTAGCATATGACTATGATTTTCATTTCTAACAACTTCAACACAATAATATATACTAAATAATGTTTTTTGCCATGTTTCCTGCAAAATAAGCCAAGTTTACTTTATGAGCAAAAGTGCAAAAAACGTTCAAAAACCCTTAAAAACGCAACTTAACACGTAATTTGTAGCATATGACTATGATTTCCAATTCTAACCTCTTCAACGCAATAATATATACCAAATAGTGTTGTGTGCCAAGTTTCGTGCAAAACAAACAAAGTTTGA
>NC_080053.1:22986268-23017166 GCF_026212465.1 Amaranthus tricolor
AAAACAAACCAAGTTTGAGCTATTTATGCGCAAAAGGGCCAACAACACTTAAAAACGCATAAAATCACAACTTAACACGTAATTTCTAGCTTACGACTATGATTTTCAATTCTAACCACTTCAACATAATAATATATACCAAAAAGTGTTGTGTGCCATGTTTCGTGCAAAACAAACCAAGTTTGAGCTACTTTATACGCAAAAGTTCCAAAAACGCTTAAAAATCCATAAAATCACAACTTTACACGTAATTTCTACCATATGATTATGATTTTAAATTCTAACCACTTCAACACAATATTATATATGAAAAAGTGTTGTTTGCCAAGTTTCGTGCGAAACAAACCAAGATTGACCTACTTTATGCGCAAAAGTACCAAAAATCCTTAAAAACCCTTAAAATCGCAACTTAACAGGTAATTTCTAGCATATGACTATGACTTTCAATTCTAACCACTTCAAAACAATAATATATACCAAATAGTGTTATGTGCCAAGTTTGGTGCAAAACAAACAAAGTTTGAACTATTTTATGCGCAAAGGTGCCAAAAATGCTTAAAAACCCATAAAATCACAACTTAACACGTAATTTCTATCATATGACGATGATTTTCAATTCTAACCACTTCAACACAATAATATATACCAAATAGTGTTCTATGCCAAGTTTCGTGCAAAACTATCCAACATGGCGCTACTTTATGCGCAAAAGTGCCAAAAACGCGTAAAAACCCATAAAATAGCAACTTAACACATAATTTCTAGCAGATGACTATGATTTTCAATTCTAACCACTTCAACACAATAATATATACGACAAAGTTTTGTGAGCCAAGTTTCGTGCAAAACAAACCAAGTTTGAGCTATTTATGCGCAAAAGGGCCAACAACACTTAAAAACGCATAAAATCACAACTTAACACGTAATTTCTAGCTTACGACTATGATTTTCAATTCTAACCACTTCAACATAATAATATATACCAAAAAGTGTTGTGTGCCATGTTTCGTGCAAAACAATCCAAGTTTGAGCTACTTTATGCGCAAAAGTTCCGAAAACGCTTAAAAATCCATAAAATCACAACTTTACACGTAATTTCTACCATATGATTATGATTTTCAATTCTAACCACTTCAACACAATATTATATATGAAAAAGTGTTGATTGCCAAGTTTCGTGCAAAACAAACCAAGATTGACCTACTTTATGCGCAAAAGTACCAAAAATGCTTAAAAACCCTTAAAATCGCAACTTAACAGGTAATTTCTAGCATATGACTATGACTTTCAATTCTAACCACTTCAAAACAATAATATATACCAAATAGTGTTATGTGCCAAGTTTGGTGCAAAACAAACAAAGTTTGAACTAATTTTATGTGCAAGGTGCCAAAAATGCTTAAAAACCCATAAAATCACAACTTAATACGTAATTTCTATCATATGACGATGATTTTCAATTCTAACCACTTCAACATAATAATATATACCAAATAGTGTTCTGCGCCAAGTTTTGTGCAAAACTATCCAACATGAAGCTACTTTATGCGCAAAAGTGCCAAAAACGCGTTAAAACCCATAAAATAGCAACTTAACACGTAATTTCTAGCGTATGACTATGATTTTTCAATTCTAACCACTTCAACACAATAATATATACGACAAAGTTTTGTGAGTCAAGTTTCGTGCAAAACAAACCAAGTTTGAGCTATTTATGCGCAAAAGGGCCAACAACACTTAAAAACGCATAAAATCACAACTTAACACGTAATTTCTAGCTTACGAATATGATTTTCAATTCTAACCACTTCACCATAATAATATATACCAAAACGTGTTGTGTGCCATGTTTCTTGCAAAACAAACCAAGTTTGAGCTACTTTATGCGCAAAAGTTCCAAAAACGCTTAAAAATCCATAAAATCACAACTTTACACGTAATTTCTACCATATGATTATGATTTTCAATTCTAACCACTTCAACACAATATTATATATGAAAAAGTGTTGTTTGCCAAGTTTTGTGCAAAACAAACCAAGATTGACCTACTTTATGCGCAAAAGTACCAAACACGCTTAAAAACCCTTAAAATCGCAACTTAACAGGTAATTTCTAGCATATGACTATGACTTTCATTCTAACCACTTCAAAACAATAATATATACCAAATAGTGTTATGTGCCAAGTTTGGTGCAAAACAAACAAAGTTTGAACTATTTTATGCGCAAAGTTGCAAAAAATTCTTAAAAACCCATAAAATCACAACTTAACACGTAATTTCTATCATATGACGATGATTTTCAATTCGAACCTCTTCAACACAATAATATATACCAAATAGTGTTCTGTGCCAAGTTTCGTGCAAAACTATCAAACATGGAGCTACTTTATGGGCAAAAGTGCCAAAAACGTGTAAAAACCCATAAAATAGAAACTTAACATGTAATTTCTAGCGTATGATTATGATTTTCAATTCTAACCACTTCAACACAATAATATATACGACAAAGTTTTGTGAGCCAAGTTTCGTGCAAAACAAACCAAGTTTGAGCTATTTATGCGCAAAAGGGCCAACAACACTTAAAAACGCATAAAATCACAACTTAACACGTAATTTCTAGCTTACGACTATGATTTTCAATTCTAACCACTTCAACATAATAATATATACCAAAAAGTGTTGTGTGCCATGTTTCGTGCAAAACAAACCAAGTTTGAGCTACTTTATGCGAAAAGTTCCGAAAACGCTTAAAACTCCATAAAATCACAACTTTACACGTAATTTCTACCATATGATTATGATTTTCAATTCTAACCACTTCAACACAATATTATATATGAAAAAGTGTTGTTTGCCAAGTTTCGTGCGAAACAAACCAAGATTAACCTACTTTATGCGCAAAAGTACCAAAAATCATTAAAAACCCTTAAAATCGCAACTTAACAGGTAATTTCTAGCATATGACTATGATTTTCAATTCTAACCACTTCAAAACAATAATATATACCAAATAGTTTTATGTGCCAAGTTTGGTGCAAAACAAACAAAGTTTGAACTATTTTATGCGCAAAGGTGCCAAAAATGCTTAAAAACCCATAAAATCACAACTTAACACGTAATTTCTATCATATGACGATGATTTTCAATTCTAACCACCTCAACACAATAATATATACCAAATAGTGTTCTGTGCCAAGTTTCGTGCAAAGCTATCCAACATGGAGCTACTTTATGCTCAAAAGTGCCAAAAACGCGTAAAAACCCATAAAATAGCAACTTAACACGTAATTTCTAGCAGATGACTATGATTTTCAATTCTAACCACTTCAACACAATAATATATACGACAAATTTTTGTGAGCCAAGTTTCGTGCAAAAGAAACCAAGTTTGAGCTATTTATGCGCAAAAGGGCCAACAACACTTAAAAACGCAATAAAATCACAACTTAACACTTAATTTCTAGCTTACGACTATGATTTTCAATTCTAACCACTTCACCATAATAATATATACCAAAACGTGTTGTGTGCCATGTTTCGTGCAAAACAAACCAAGTTTGAGCTACTTTATGCGCAAAAGTTCCAAAAACGCTTAAAAATCCATAAAATCACAACTTTACACGTAATTTCTACCATATGATTATGATTTTCAATTCTAACCACTTCAACACAATATTATATATGAAAAAGTGTTATTTTCCAAGTTTTGTGCAAAACAAACCAAGATTGACCTACTTTATGCGCAAAAGTACCAAAAACGCTTAAAAACCCTTAAAAACGCAACTTAACAGGTAATTTCTAGCATATGACTATGACTTTCAATTCTAACCACTTCAAAACACTAATATATACCAAATAGTGTTATGTGCCAAGTTTGGTGCAAAACAAACAAAGTTTGAACTATTTTATGCGCAAAGGTGCCAAAAATTCTTAAAAACCCATAAAATCACAACTTAACACGTAATTTCTATCATATGACGATGATTTTCAATTCGAACCTCTTCAACACAATAATATATACCAAATAGCGTTCTGTGCCAAGTTTCGTGCAAAAACTATCAACACATGGAGCTACTTTATGCGCAAAAGTGCCAAAAACGCGTAAAAACCCATAAAATAGCAACTTAACATGTAATTTCTAGCGTATGATTATGATTTTTCAATTATAACCACTTCAACACAATAATAAATACGACAAAGTTTTGTGAGCCAAGTTTCGTGCAAAACAAACCAAGTTTGAGCTATTTATGCGCAAAAGGGCCAACAACACTTAAAAACGCATAAAATCACAACTTAACACGTAATTTCTAGCTTACGACTATGATTTTCAATTCTAACCACTTCAACATAATAATATATACCAAAAAGTGTTGTGTGCCATGTTTCGTGCAAAACAAACCAAGTTTGAGCTACTTTATGCGCAAAAGTTCCGAAAACGCTTAAAAATCCATAAAATCACAACTTTACACGTAATTTCTACCATATGATTATGATTTTCAATTCTAACCACTTCAACACAATATTATATATGAAAAAGTGTTGTTTGCCAAGTTTCGTGCAAAACAAACGAAGATTGACCTACTTTATGCGTAAAAGTACCAAAAATCCTTAAAAACCCTTAAAATCGCAACTTAACAGGTAATTTCTAGCATATGACTATGACTTTCAATTCTAACCTCTTCAAAACCATAATATATACCAAATAGTGTTATGTGCCAAGTTTGGTGCAAAACAAACAAAGTTTGAACTATTTTATGCGTAAAGGTGCCAAAAATGCTTAAAAACCCATAAAATCACGATTTAACATGTAATTTCTATCATATGACTATGATTTTCAATTCTAACCATTTCAACACATTATTATATACCAAATAGTGTTCTGTGCCAAGTTTCGTGCAAAACTATCCAACATGGAGCTACTTTATGCGCAAAAGTGCCAAAAACGCGTAAAAACTCATAAAATAGCAACTTAACACGTAATTTCTAGCGTATGACTATGATTTTCAATTCTAACCACTTCAACACAATGATATATACGAAAAAGTTTTGTGAGCCAAGTTTCGTGCAAAACAAACCAAGTTTGAGCTATTTATGCGCAAAAGGGCCAACCACTCTTAAAAACGCATAAAATCACAACTTAACACGTAATTTCTAGCTTACGACTATGATTTTCAATTCTAACCACTTAAACATAATAATATATACCAAAAAGGGTTGTGTGCCATGTTTCGTGCAAAACAAACCAAGTTTGAGCTACTTTATGCGCAAAAGTTCCGAAAACGCTTAAAATCCATAAAATCACAACTTTACACGTAATTTCTACCATATGATTATGATTTTCAATTCTAACCACTTCAACACAATATTATATATGAAAAAGTGTTGATTGCCAAGTTTATTCCAAAACAAACCAAGATTGACCTACTTTATGCGTAAAAGTACCAAAAATGCTTTAAAACCCTTAAAATCGCAACTTAACAGTTAATTTCTAGTATATGACTATGAATTTCAATTCTAACCACTTCAAAACAATAATATATACCAAATAGTGTTATGTGCCAAGTTTGGTGCAAAACAAACAAAGTTTGAACTATTTTATGCGCAAAGGTGCCAAAAATGCTTAAAAACCCATAAAATCACAACTTAACACGTAATTTCTATCATATGACGATGCTTTTCAATTCTAACCACTTCAACATAATAATATATACCAAATAGTGTTCTGCGCCAAGTTTCGTGCAAAACTATCCAACATGAAGCTACTTTATGCGCAAAAGTGCCAAAAACGCGTTAAAACCCATAAAATAGCAACTTAACACGTAATTTCTAGCGTATGACTATGATTTTTCAATTCTAACCACTTCAAAACAATAATATATACGACAAAGTTTTGTGAGCCCAAGTTTCGTGCAAAACAAACCAAGTTTGAGCTATTTATGCGCAAAAGGGCCAACAACACTGAAAAACGCATAAAATCACAACTTAACACGTAATTTCTAGCTTACGAATATGATTTTCAATTCTAACCACTTCACCATAATAATATATACCAAAACGTGTTGTGTGCCATGTTTCGTGCAAAACAAACCAAGTTTGAGCTACTTTATGCGCAAAAGTTCCAAAAACGCTTAAAAATCCATAAAATCACAACTTTACACGTAATTTCTACCATATGATTATGATTTTCAATTCTAACCACTTCAACACAATATTATATATGAAAAAGTGTTGATTGCCAAGTTTCGTGCAAAACAAAGCAAGATTGACCTACTTTATGCGCAAAAGTACCAAAAATGCTTAAAAACCCTTAAAATCGCAACTTAACAGGTAATTTCTAGTATATGACTATGAATTTCAATTCTAACCACTTCAAAACAATAATATATACCAAATAGTGTTATGTGCCAAGTTTGGTGCAAAACAAACAAAGTTTGAACTATTTTATGCGCAAAGGTGCCAAAAATGCTTAAAAACCCATAAAATCACAACTTAACACGTAATTTCTATCATATGACGATGATTTTCAATTCTAACCACTTCAACATAATAATATATACCAAATAGTGTTCTGCGCCAAGTTTTCTGCAAAACTATCCAACATGAAGCTAATTTATGCGCAAAAGTGCCAAAAACGCGTTAAAACCCATAAAATAGCAACTTAACACGTAATTTCTAGCGTATGACTATGATTTTTCAATTCTAACCACTTCAACACAATAATATATACGACAAAGTTTTGTGAGTCAAGTTTCGTGCAAAACAAACCAAGTTTGAGCTATTTATGCGCAAAAGGGCCAACAACACTTAAAAACGCATAAAATCACAACTTAACACGTAATTTCTAGCTTACGAATATGATTTTCAATTCTAACCACTTCACCATAATAATATATACCAAAACGTGTTGTGTGCCATGTTTCGTGCAAAACAAACCAAGGTTTGAGCTACTTTATGCGCAAAAGTTCCAAAAACGCTTAAAAAATCCATAAAATCACAACTTTACACGTAATTTCTACCATATGATTATGATTTTCAATTCTAACCACTTCAACACAATATTATATATGAAAAAGTGTTGTTTGCCAAGTTTTGTGCAAAACAAACCAAGATTGACCTACTTTATACGCAAAAGTACCAAAAACGCTTAAAAACCCTTAAAATCGCAACTTAACAGGTAATTTCTAACATATGACTATGACTTTCAATTCTAACCACTTCAAAACAATAATATATACCAAATAGTGTTATGTGCCAAGTTTGGTGCAAAACAAACAAAGTTTGAACTATTTTATGCGCAAAGGTGCCAAAAATTCTTAAAAACCCATAAAATCACAACTTAACACGTAATTTCTATCATATGACGATGATTTTCAATTCGAACCTCTTCAACACAATAATATATACCAAATAGCGTTCTGTGCCAAGTTTCGTGCAAAAACTATCAACACATGGAGCTACTTTATGCGCAAAAGTGCCAAAAACGCGTAAAAACCCATAAAATAGCAACTTAACACGTAATTTCTAGCGTAATGATTATGATTTTATATTCTAACCACTTCAACACAATAATAAATACGACAAAGTTTTGTGAGCCAAGTTTCGTGCAAAACAAACCAAGTTTGAGCTATTTATGCGCAAAAGGGCCAACAACACTTAAAAACGCATAAAATCACAACTTAACACGTAATTTCTAGCTTACGACTATGATTTACAATTCTAACCACTTCAACATAATAATATATACCAAAAAGTGTTGTGTGCCATGTTTCGTGCAAAACAAACCAAGTTTGAGCTACTTTATGCGCAAAAGTTCCGAAAACGCTTAAAAATCCATAAAATCACAACTTTACACGTAATTTCTACCATATGATTATGATTTTCAATTCTAACCACTTCAACACAATATTATATATGAAAAAGTGTTGTTTGCCAAGTTTCGTGCAAAACAAACGAAGATTGA
Organism: Amaranthus tricolor; assembly: GCF_026212465.1. Taxonomy (NCBI): domain Eukaryota; kingdom Viridiplantae; phylum Streptophyta; class Magnoliopsida; order Caryophyllales; family Amaranthaceae; genus Amaranthus; species Amaranthus tricolor. Next base: position 22,994,230 of record NC_080053.1, read on the forward strand.
CCTACTTTATGCGTAAAAGTACCAAAAATCCTTAAAAACCCTTAAAATCGCAACTTAACAGGTAATTTCTAGCATATGACTATTACTTTAAATTCTAACCACTTCAAAACAATAATATATACCAAATAGTGTTATGTGCCAAGTTTGGTGCAAAACAAACAAAGTTTGAACTATTTTATGCGTAAAGGTGCCAAAAATGCTTAAAAACCCATAAAATCACAATTTAACATGTAATTTCTATCATATGACTATGATTTTCAATTCTAACCATTTCAACACATTATTATATAGCAAATAGTGTTCTGTGCCAAGTTTCGTGCAAAACTATCCAACATGGAGCTACTTTATGCGCAAAAGTGCCAAAAACGCGTAAAAACTCATAAAATAGCAACTTAACACGTAATTTCTAGCGTATGACTATGATTTTCAATTCTAACCACTTCAACACAATGATATATACGAAAAAGTTTTGTGAGCCAAGTTTCGTGCAAAACAAACCAAGTTTGAGCTATTTATACGCAAAAGGGCCAACCACTCTTAAAAACGCATAAAATCACAACTTAACACGTAATTTCTAGCTTACGACTATGATTTTCAATTCTAACCACTTAAACATAATAATATATACCAAAAAGTGTTGTGTGCCATGTTTCGTGCAAAACAAACCAAGTTTGAGCTACTTTATGCGCAAAAGTTCCGAAAACGCTTAAAAATCCATAAAATCACAACTTTACACGTAATTTCTACCATATGATTATGATTTTCAATTCTAACCACTTCAACACAATATTATATATGAAAAAGTGTTGTTTGCCAAGTTTCGTGCAAAACAAACGAAGATTGACCTACTTTATGCGCAAAAGTACCAAAAATCCTTAAAAACCCTTAAAATCGCAACTTAACAGGTAATTTCTAGCATATGACTATGACTTTCAATTCTAACCACTTCAAAACAATAATATATACCAAATAGTGTTATGTGCCAAGTTTGGTGCAATACAAACAAAGTTTGAACTATTTTATGCGCAAAGGTGCCAAAAATGCTTAAAAACCCATAAAATCACAACTTAACACGTAATTTCTATCATATGACGATGATTTTAAATTCTAACCACTTCAACACAATAATATATACCAAATAGTGTTCTGTGCCAAGTTTCGTGCAAAACTATCCAACATGGAGCTACTTTATGCTCAAAAGTGCCAAAAACGCGTAAAAACCCATAAAATAGCAACTTAACACGTAATTTCTAGCAGATGACTATGATTTTCAATTCTAACCACTTCAACACAATAATATATACGACAAAGTTTTGTGAGCCAAGTTTCGTGCAAAACAAACCAAGTTTGAGCTATTTATGCGCAAAAGGGCCAACAACACTTAAAAACGCATAAAATCACAACTTAACACGTAATTTCTAGCTTACGACTATGATTTTCAATTCTAACCACTTCACCATAATAATATATACCAAAACGTGTTGTGTGCCATGTTTCGTGCAAAACAAACCAAGTTTGAGCTACTTTATGCGCAAAAGTTCCAAAAACGCTTAAAAATCCATAAAATCACAACTTTACACGTAATTTCTACCATATGATTATGATTTTCAATTCTAACCACTTCAACACAATATTATATATGAAAATGTGTTGTTTGCCAAGTTTCGTGCAAAACAAACCAAGATTGACCTACTTTATGCGCAAAAGTACCAAAAACGCTTAAAAACCCTTGAAATCGCAACTTAACAGGTAATTTCTAGCATATGACTATGACTTTCAATTCTAACCACTTCAAAACACTAATATATACCAAATAGTTTTATGTGCCAAGTTTGGTGCAAAACAAACAAAGTTTGAACTATTTTATGCGCAAAGGTGCCAAAAATTCTTAAAAACCCATAAAATCACAACTTAACACGTAATTTCTATCATATGACGATGATTTTCAATTCGAACATCTTCAACACAATAATATATACCAAATAGTGATCTGTGCCAAGTTTCGTGCAAAACTATCAAACATGGAGCTACTTTATGCGCAACAGTGCCAAAAACGCGTAAAAACCCATAAAATAGCAACTTAACACGTAATTTCTAGCGTATGCTTATGATTTTCAATTCTAACCACTTCAACACAATAATATATACGACAACGGTTTGTGAGCCAAGTTTCGTGCAAAACAAACCAAGTTTGAGCTATTTATGCGCAAAAGGGCCAACAACACTTAAAAACGCATAAAATCACAACTTAACGCGTAATTTCTAGCTTACGACTATGATTTTCAATTCTAACCAGTTCAACATAATAATATATACCAAAAAGTGTTGTGTGCCATGTTTCGTGCAAAACAAACCAAGTTTGAGCTACTTTATGCGCAAAAGTTCCGAAAACGCTTAAAAATCCATAAAATCACAACTTTACACGTAATTTCTACCATATGATTATGATTTTCAATTCTAACCACTTCAACACAATATTATATATGAAAAAGTGTTGTTTGCCAAGTTTCGTGCAAAACAAACCAAGATTGACCTACTTTATGCGCAAAAGTACCAAAAACGCTTAAAAACCCTTGAAATCGCAACTTAACAGGTAATTTCTAGCATATGACTATGACTTTCAATTCTAACCACTTCAAAACACTAATATATACCAAATAGTTTTATGTGCCAAGTTTGGTGCAAAACAAACAAAGTTTGAACTATTTTATGCGCAAAGGTGCCAAAAATTCTTAAAAACCCATAAAATCACAACTTAACACGTAATTTCTATCATATGACGATGATTTTCAATTCGAACATCTTCAACACAATAATATATACCAAATAGTGATCTGTGCCAAGTTTCGTGCAAAACTATCAAACATGGAGCTACTTTATGCGCAAAAGTGCCAAAAACGCGTAAAAACCCATAAAATAGCAACTTAACACGTAATTTCTAGCGTATGCTTATGATTTTCAATTCTAACCACTTCAACACAATAATATATACGACAACGGTTTGTGAGCCAAGTTTCGTGCAAAACAAACCAAGTTTGAGCTATTTATGCGCAAAAGGGCCAACAACACTTAAAAACGCATAAAATCACAACTTAACACGTAATTTCTAGCTTACGACTATGATTTTCAATTCTAACCAGTTCAACATAATAATATATACCAAAAAGTGTTGTGTGCCATGTTTCGTGCAAAACAAACCAAGTTTGAGCTACTTTATGCGCAAAAGTTCCGAAAACGCTTAAAAATCCATAAAATCACAACTTTACACGTAATTTCTACCATATGATTATGATTTTCAATTCTAACCACTTCAACACAATATTATATATGAAAAAGTGTTGTTTGCCAAGTTTCGTGCAAAACAAACCAAGATTGACCTACTTTATGCGCAAAAGTACCAAAAACGCTTAAAAACCCTTAAAATCGCAACTTAACAGGTAATTTCTAGCATATGACTATGACTTTCAATTCTAACCACTTCAAAACAATAATATATACCAAATAGTGTTATGTGCCAAGTTTGGTGCAAAACAAACAAAGTTTGAACTATTTTATGCGCAAAGGTACCAAAAATTCTTAAAAACCCATAAAATCACAACTTAACACGTAATTTCTATCATATGACGATGATTTTCAATTCGAACATCTTCAACACAATAATATATACCAAATAGTGATCTGTGCCAAGTTTCGTGCAAAACTATCAAACATGGAGCTACTTTATGCGCAAAAGTGCCAAAAAACGCGTAAAAACCCATAAAATAGCAACTTAACACGTAATTTCTAGCGTATGATTATGATTTTCAATTCTTACCACTTCAACACAATAATATATACGACAAAGTTTTGTGAGCCAAGTTTCGTGCAAAACAAACCAAGTTTGAGCTATTTATGCGCAAAAGGGCCAACAACACTTAAAAACGCATAAAATCACAACTTAACACGTAATTTCTAGCTTACGACTATGATTTTCAATTCTCACCACTTCAACATAATAATATATACCAAAAAGTGTTGTGTGCCATGTTTCGTGCAAAACAAACCAAGTTTGAGCTACTTTATGCGCAAAAGTTCCGAAAACGCTTAAAAATCCATAAAATCACAACTTTACACGTAATTTCTACCATATGATTATGATTTTCAATTCTAACCACTTCAACACAATATTATATATGAAAAAGTGTTGTTTGCCAAGTTTCGTGCAAAACAAACGAAGATTGACCTACTTTATGCGCAAAAGTACCAAAAATGCTTAAAAACCCTTAAAATCGCAACTTAACAGGTAATTTCTAGCATATGACTATTACTTTAAATTCTAACCACTTCAAAACAATAATATATACCAAATAGTGTTATGTGCCAAGTTTGGTGCAAAACAAACAAAGTTTGAACTATTTTATGCGTAAAGGTGCCAAAAATGCTTAAAAACCCATAAAATCACAATTTAACATGTAATTTCTATCATATGACTATGATTTTCAATTCTAACCATTTCAACACATTATTATATAGCAAATAGTGTTCTGTGCCAAGTTTCGTGCAAAACTATCCAACATGGAGCTACTTTATGCGCAAAAGTGCCAAAAACGCGTAAAAACTCATAAAATAGCAACTTAACACGTAATTTCTAGCGTATGACTATGATTTTCAATTCTAACCACTTCAACACAATGATATATACGAAAAAGTTTTGTGAGCCAAGTTTCGTGCAAAACAAACCAAGTTTGAGCTATTTATACGCAAAAGGGCCAACCACTCTTAAAAACGCATAAAATCACAACTTAACACGTAATTTCTAGCTTACGACTATGATTTTCAATTCTAACCACTTAAACATAATAATATATACCAAAAAGTGTTGTGTGCCATGTTTCGTGCAAAACAAACCAAGTTTGAGCTACTTTATGCGCAAAAGTTCCGAAAACGCTTAAAAATCCATAAAATCACAACTTTACACGTAATTTCTACCATATGATTATGATTTTCAATTCTAACCACTTCAACACAATATTATATATGAAAAAGTGTTGTTTGCCAAGTTTCGTGCAAAACAAACGAAGATTGACCTACTTTATGCATAAAAGTACCAAAAATGCTTAAAAACCCTTAAAATCGCAACTTAACAGGTAATTTCTAGTATATGACTATGAATTTCAATTCTAACCACTTCAAAACAATAATATATACCAAATAGTGTTATGTGCCAAGTTTGGTGCAAAACAAACAAAGTTTGAACTATTTTATGCGCAAAGGTGCCAAAAATGCTTAAAAACCCATAAAATCACAACTTAACACGTAATTTCTATCATATGACGATGATTTTCAATTCTAACCACTTCAACACAATAATATATACCAAATAGTGTTCTGTGCCAAGTTTCGTGCAAAACTATCCAACATGGAGCTACTTTATGCTCAAAAGTGCCAAAAACGCGTAAAAACCCATAAAATAGCAACTTAACACGTAATTTCTAGCAGATGACTATGATTTTCAATTCTAACCACTTCAACACAATAATATATACGACAAAGTTTTGTGAGCCAAGTTTCGTGCAAAACAAACCAAGTTTGAGCTATTTATGCGCAAAAGGGCCAACAACACTTAAAAACGCATAAAATCACAACTTAACACGTAATTTCTAGCTTACGACTATGATTTTCAATTCTAACCACTTCACCATAATAATATATACCAAAACGTGTTGTGTGCCATGTTTCGTGCAAAACAAACCAAGTAGAACTACTTTATGCGCAAAAGTTCCAAAAACGCTTAAAAATCCATAAAATCACAACTTTACACGTAATTTCTACCATATGATTATGATTTTCAATTCTAACCACTTCAACACAATATTATATATGAAAAAGTGTTGTTTGCCAAGTTTCGTGCAAAACAAACCAAGATTGACCTACTTTATGCGCAAAAGTACCAAAAACGCTTAAAAACCCTTAAAATCGCAACTTAACAGGTAATTTCTAGCTTATGACTACGACTTTCAATTCTAACCACTTCAAAACACTAATATATACCAAATAGTTTTATGTGCCAAGTTTGCTGCAAAACAAACAAAGTTTGAACTATTTTATGCGCAAAGGTGCCAAAAATGCTTAAAAACCCATAAAATCACAACTTAACACGTAATTTCTATCATATGACGAAGATTTTCAATTCGAACATCTTCAACACAATAATATATACCAAATAGTGATCTGTGCCATGTTTCGTGCAAAACTATCAAACATGGAGCTACTTTATGCGCAAAAGTGCCAAAAACGCGTAAAAAACCCATAAAATAGCAACTTAACACGTAATTTCTAGCGTATGATTATGATTTTCAATTCTAACCACTTCAACACAATAATATATACGACAAAGTTTTGTGAGCCAAGTTTCGTGCAAAACAAACCAAGTCTGAGCTATTTATGCGCAAAAGGGCCAACAACACTTAAAAACGCATAAAATCACAACTTAACACGTAATTTCTAGCTTACGACTATGATTTTCAATTCTAACCACTTCAACATAATAATATATACCAAAAAGTGTTGTGTGCCATGTTTCGTGCAAAACAAACCAAGTTTGAGCTACTTTATGCGCAAAAGTTCCGAAAACGCTTAAAAATCCATAAAATCACAACTTTACACGTAATTTCTACCATATGATTATGATTTTCAATTCTAACCACTTCAACACAATATTATATATGAAAAAGTGTTGTTTGCCAAGTTTCGTGCAAAACAAACGAAGATTGACCTACTTTATGCGCAAAAGTACCAAAAAATCCTTAAAAACCCTTAAAATCGCAACTTAACAGGTAATTTCTAGCATATGACTATGACTTTCAATTCTAACCACTTCAAAACAATAATATATACCAAATAGTGTTATGTGCCAAGTTTGGTGCAAAACAAACAAAGTTTGAACTATTTTATGCGCAAAGGTACCAAAAATTCTTAAAAACCCATAAAATCACAACTTAACACGTAATTTCTATCATATGACGATGATTTTCAATTCGAACATCTTCAACACAATAATATATACCAAATAGTGATCTGTGCCAAGTTTCGTGCAAAACTATCAAACATGGAGCTACTTTATGCGCAAAAGTGCCAAAAACGCGTAAAAACCCATAAAATAGCAACTTAACACGTAATTTCTAGCGTATGATTATGATTTTCAATTCTAACCACTTCAACACAATAATATATACGACAAAGTTTTGTGAGCCAAGTTTCGTGCAAAACAAACCAAGTTTGAGCTATTTATGCGCAAAAGGGCCAACAACACTTAAAAACGCATAAAATCACAACTTAACACGTAATTTCTAGCTTACGACTATGATTTTCAATTCTCACCACTTCAACATAATAATATATACCAAAAAGTGTTGTGTGCCATGTTTCGTGCAAAACAAACCAAGTTTGAGCTACTTTATGCGCAAAAGTTCCGAAAACGCTTAAAAATCCATAAAATCACAACTTTACACGTAATTTCTACCATATGATTATGATTTTCAATTCTAACCACTTCAACACAATATTATATATGAAAAAGTGTTGTTTGCCAAGTTTCGTGCAAAACAAACGAAGATTGACCTACTTTATGCGCAAAAGTACCAAAAAATGCTTAAAAACCCTTAAAATCGCAACTTAACAGGTAATTTCTAGCATATGACTATTACTTTAAATTCTAACCACTTCAAAACAATAATATATACCAAATAGTGTTATGTGCCAAGTTTGGTGCAAAACAAACAAAGTTTGAACTATTTTATGCGTAAAGGTGCCAAAAATGCTTAAAAACCCATAAAATCACAATTTATCATGTAATTTCTATCATATGACTATGATTTTCAATTCTAACCATTTCAACACAATATTATATACCAAATAGTGTTCTATGCCAAGTTTCGTGCAAAACTATCCAACATGGAGCTACTTTATGCGCAAAAGTGCCAAAAACGCGTAAAAACTCGTAAAATAGCAACTTAACACGTAATTTCTAGCGTATGACTATGATTTTCAATTCTAACCACTTCAACACAATGATATATATGACAAAGTTTTGTGAGCCAAGTTTCGTGCAAAACAAACCAAGTTTGAGCTATTTATGCGCAAAAGGGCCAACCACTCTTAAAAACGCATAAAATCACAACTTAACACGTAATTTCTAGCTTACGACTATGATTTTCAATTCTAACCACTTAAACATAATAATATATACCAAAAAAGTGTTGTGTGCCATGTTTCGTGCAAAACAAACCAAGTTTGAGCTACTTTATGCGCAAAAGTTCCGAAAACGCTTAAAAATCCATAAAATCACAACTTTACACGTAATTTCTACCATATGATTATGATTTTCAATTCTAACCACTTCAACACAATATTATATATGAAAAAGTGTTGTTTGCCAAGTTTCGTGCAAAACAAACGAAGATTGACCTACTTTATGCGCAAAAGTACCAAAAATCCTTAAAAACCCTTAAAATCGCAACTTAACAGGTAATTTCTAGCATATGACTATGACTTTCAATTCTAACCACTTCAAAACAATAATATATACCAAATAGTGTTATGTGCCAAGTTTGGTGCAAAACAAACAAAGTTTGAAACTATTTTATGCGCAAAGGTACCAAAAATTCTTAAAAACCCATAAAATCACAACTTAACACGTAATTTCTATCATATGACGATGATTTTCAATTCGAACATCTTCAACACAATAATATATACCAAATAGTGATCTGTGCCAAGTTTCGTGCAAAACTATCAAACATGGAGCTACTTTATGCGCAAAAGTGCCAAAAAACGCGTAAAAACCCATAAAATAGCAACTTAACACGTAATTTCTAGCGTATGATTATGATTTTCAATTCTAACCACTTCAACACAATAATATATACGACAAAGTTTTGTGAGCCAAGTTTCGTGCAAAACAAACCAAGTTTGAGCTATTTATGCGCAAAAGGGCCAACAACACTTAAAAACGCATAAAATCACAACTTAACACGTAATTTCTAGCTTACGACTATGATTTTCAATTCTCACCACTTCAACATAATAATATATACCAAAAAGTGTTGTGTGCCATGTTTCGTGCAAAACAAACCAAGTTTGAGCTACTTTATGCGCAAAAGTTCCGAAAACGCTTAAAAATCCATAAAATCACAACTTTACACGTAATTTCTACCATATGATTATGATTTTCAATTCTAACCACTTCAACACAATATTATATATGAAAAGTGTTGTTTGCCAAGTTTCGTGCAAAACAAACGAAGATTGACCTACTTTATGCGCAAAAGTACCAAAAATGCTTAAAAACCCTTAAAATCGCAACTTAACAGGTAATTTCTAGCATATGACTATTACTTTAAATTCTAACCACTTCAAAACAATAATATATACCAAATAGTGTTATGTGCCAAGTTTGGTGCAAAACAAACAAAGTTTGAACTATTTTATGCGTAAAGGTGCCAAAAATGCTTAAAAACCCATAAAATCACAATTTATCATGTAATTTCTATCATATGACTATGATTTTCAATTCTAACCATTTCAACACAATATTATATACCAAATAGTGTTCTATGCCAAGTTTCGTGCAAAACTATCCAACATGGAGCTACTTTATGCGCAAAAGTGCCAAAAACGCGTAAAAACTCGTAAAATAGCAACTTAACACGTAATTTCTAGCGTATGACTATGATTTTCAATTCTAACCACTTCAACACAATGATATATATGACAAAGTTTTGTGAGCCAAGTTTCGTGCAAAACAAACCAAGTTTGAGCTATTTATGCGCAAAAGGGCCAACCACTCTTAAAAACGCATAAAATCACAACTTAACACGTAATTTCTAGCTTACGACTATGATTTTCAATTCTAACCACTTAAACATAATAATATATACCAAAAAGTGTTGTGTGCCATGTTTCGTGCAAAAACAAACCAAGTTTGAGCTACTTTATGCGCAAAAAGTTCCGAAAACGCTTAAAAATCCATAAAATCACAACTTTACACGTAATTTCTACCATATGATTATGATTTTCAATTCTAACCACTTCAACACAATATTATATATGAAAAAGTGTTGTTTGCCAAGTTTCGTGCAAAACAAACGAAGATTGACCTACTTTATGCGCAAATGTACCAAAAATCCTAAAAACCCTTAAAATCGCAACTTAACAGGTAATTTCTAGCATATGACTATGACTTTCAATTCTAACCACTTCAAAACAATAATATATACCAAATAGTGTTATGTGCCAAGTTTGGTGCAAAACAAACAAAGTTTGAACTATTTTATGCGCAAAGGTACCAAAAATTCTTAAAAACCCATAAAATCACAACTTAACACGTAATTTCTATCATATGACGATGATTTTCAATTCGAACATCTTCAACACAATAATATATACCAAATAGTGATCTGTGCCAAGTTTCGTGCAAAACTATCAAACATGGAGCTACTTTATGCGCAAAAGTGCCAAAAACGCGTAAAAACCCATAAAATAGCAACTTAACACGTAATTTCTAGCGTATGATTATGATTTTCAATTCTAACCACTTCAACACAATAATATATACGACAAAGTTTTGTGAGCCAAGTTTCGTGCAAAACAAACCAAGTTTGAGCTATTTATGCGCAAAAGGGCCAACAACACTTAAAAACGCATAAAATCACAACTTAACACGTAATTTCTAGCTTACGACTATGATTTTCAATTCTCACCACTTCAACATAATAATATATACCAAAAAGTGTTGTGTGCCATGTTTCGTGCAAAACAAACCAAGTTTGAGCTACTTTATGCGCAAAAGTTCCGAAAACGCTTAAAAATCCATAAAATCACAACTTTACACGTAATTTCTACCATATGATTATGATTTTCAATTCTAACCACTTCAACACAATATTATATATGAAAAAGTGTTGTTTGCCAAGTTTCGTGCAAAACAAACGAAGATTGACCTACTTTATGCGCAAAAGTACCAAAAATGCTTAAAAACCCTTAAAATCGCAACTTAACAGGTAATTTCTAGCATATGACTATTACTTTAATTCTAACCACTTCAAAACAATAATATATACCAAATAGTGTTATGTGCCAAGTTTGGTGCAAAACAAACAAAGTTTGAACTATTTTATGCGTAAAGGTGCCAAAAATGCTTTAAAAACCCATAAAATCACAATTTATCATGTAATTTCTATCATATGACTATGATTTTCAATTCTAACCATTTCAACACAATATTATATACCAAATAGTGTTCTATGCCAAGTTTCGTGCAAAACTATCCAACATGGAGCTACTTTATGCGCAAAAGTGCCAAAAACGCGTAAAAACTCGTAAAATAGCAACTTAACACGTAATTTCTAGCGTATGACTATGATTTTCAATTCTAACCACTTCAACACAATGATATATATGACAAAGTTTTGTGAGCCAAGTTTCGTGCAAAACAAACCAAGTTTGAGCTATTTATGCGCAAAAGGGCCAACCACTCTTAAAAACGCATAAAATCACAACTTAACACGTAATTTCTAGCTTACGACTATGATTTTCAATTCTAACCACTTAAACATAATAATATATACCAAAAAGTGTTGTGTGCCATGTTTCGTGCAAAACAAACCAAGTTTGAGCTACTTTATGCGCAAAAGTTCCGAAAACGCTTAAAAATCCATAAAATCACAACTTTACACGTAATTTCTACCATATGATTATGATTTTCAATTCTAACCACTTCAACACAATATTATATATGAAAAAGTGTTGTTTGCCAAGTTTCGTGCAAAACAAACGAAGATTGACCTACTTTATGCGCAAATGTACCAAAAATCCTTAAAAACCCTTAAAATCGCAACTTAACAGGTAATTTCTAGCATATGACTATGACTTTCAATTCTAACCACTTCAAAACAATAATATATACCAAATAGTGTTATGTGCCAAGTTTGGTGCAAAACAAACAAAGTTTGAACTATTTTATGCGCAAAGGTACCAAAAATTCTAAAAACCCATAAAATCACAACCTTAACACGTAATTTCTATCATATGACGATGATTTTCAATTCGAACATCTTCAACACAATAATATATACCAAATAGTGATCTGTGCCAAGTTTCGTGCAAAACTATCAAACATGGAGCTACTTTATGCGCAAAAGTGCCAAAAACGCGTAAAAACCCATAAAATAGCAACTTAACACGTAATTTCTAGCGTATGATTATGATTTTCAATTCTAACCACTTCAACACAATAATATATACGACAAAGTTTTGTGAGCCAAGTTTCGTGCAAAACAAACCAAGTTTGAGCTATTTATGCGCAAAAGGGCCAACAACACTTAAAAACGCATAAAATCACAACTTAACACGTAATTTCTAGCTTACGACTATGATTTTCAATTCTAACCACTTCAACATAATAATATATACCAAAAAGTGTTGTGTGCCATGTTTCGTGCAAAACAAACCAAGTTTGAGCTACTTTATGCGCAAAAGTTCCGAAAACGCTTAAAAATCCATAAAATCACAACTTTACACGTAATTTCTACCATATGATTATGATTTTCAATTCTAACCACTTCAACACAATATTATATATGAAAAAAGTGTTGTTTGCCAAGTTTCGTGCAAACAAACGAAGATTGACCTACTTTATGCGCAAAAGTACCAAAAATCCTTAAAAACCCTTAAAATCGCAAACTTAACAGGTAATTTCTAGCATATGGACTATGACTTTCAATTCTAACCACTTCAAAACAATAATATATACCCAAATAGTGTTATGTGCCAAGTTTGGTGCAAAACAAACAAAGTTTGAACTATTTTATGCGCAAAGGTGCCAAAAATGCTTAAAAACCCATAAAATCACAACTTAACACGTAATTTCTATCATATGACGATGATTTTCAATTCTAACCACTTCAACACAATAATATATACCAAATAGTGTTCTGTGCCAAGTTTCGTGCAAAACTATCCAACATGGAGCTACTTTATGCTCAAAAGTGCCAAAAACGCGTAAAAACCCATAAAATAGCAACTTAACACGTAATTTCTAGCAGATGACTATGATTTTCAATTCTAACCACTTCAACACAATAATATATACGACAATGTTTTGTGAGCCAAGTTTCGTGCAAAACAAACCAAGTTTGAGCTATTTATGCGCAAAAGGGCCAACAACACTTAAAAACGCATAAAATCACAACTTAACACGTAATTTCTAGCTTACGACTATGATTTTCAATTCTAACCACTTCACCATAATAATATATACCAAAACGTGTTGTGTGCCATGTTTCGTGCAAAACAAACCAAGTTTGAGCTACTTTATGCGCAAAAGTTCCAAAAACGCTTAAAAATCCATAAAATCACAACTTTACACGTAATTTCTACCATATGATTATGATTTTCAATTCTAACCACTTCAACACAATATTATATATGAAAAAGTGTTGTTTGCCAAGTTTCGTGCAAAACAAACCAAGATTGACCTACTTTATGCGCAAAAGTACCAAAAACGCTTAAAAACCCTTAAAATCGCAACTTAACAGGTAATTTCTAGCTTATGACTACGACTTTCAATTCTAACCACTTCAAAACACTAATATATACCAAATAGTTTTATGTGCCAAGTTTGGTGCAAAACAAACAAAGTTTGAACTATTTTATGCGCAAAGGTGCCAAAAATGCTTAAAAACCCATAAAATCACAACTTAACACGTAATTTCTATCATATGACGAAGATTTTCAATTCGAACATCTTCAACACAATAATATATACCAAATAGTGATCTGTGCCATGTTTCGTGCAAAACTATCAAACATGGAGCTACTTTATGCGCAAAAGTGCCAAAAACGCGTAAAAACCCATAAAATAGCAACTTAACACGTAATTTCTAGCGTATGATTATGATTTTCAATTCTAACCACTTCAACACAATAATATATACGACAAAGTTTTGTGAGCCAAGTTTCGTGCAAAACAAACCAAGTCTGAGCTATTTATGCGCAAAAGGGCCAACAACACTTAAAAACGCATAAAATCACAACTTAACACGTAATTTCTAGCTTACGACTATGATTTTCAATTCTAACCACTTCAACATAATAATATATACCAAAAAGTGTTGTGTGCCATGTTTCGTGCAAAACAAACCAAGTTTGAGCTACTTTATGCGCAAAAGTTCCGAAAACGCTTAAAAATCCATAAAATCACAACTTTACACGTAATTTCTACCATATGATTATGATTTTCAATTCTAACCACTTCAACACAATATTATATATGAAAAAGTGTTGTTTGCCAAGTTTCGTGCAAAACAAACGAAGATTGACCTACTTTATGCGCAAAAGTACCAAAAATCCTTAAAAACCCTTAAAATCGCAACATAACAGGTAATTTCTAGCATATGACTATGACTTTCAATTCTAACCACTTCAAAACAATAATATATACCAAATAGTGTTATGTGCCAAGTTTGGTGCAAAACAAACAAAGTTTGAACTATTTTATGCGCAAAGGTACCAAAAATTCTTAAAAAGCCATAAAATCACAACTTAACACGTAATTTCTATCATATGACGATGATTTTCAATTCGAACATCTTCAACACAATAATATATACCAAATAGTGATCTGTGCCAAGTTTCGTGCAAAACTATCAAACATGGAGCTACTTTATGCGCAAAAGTGCCAAAAACGCGTAAAAACCCATAAAATAGCAACTTAACACGTAATTTCTAGCGTATGATTATGATTTTCAATTCTAACCACTTCAACACAATAATATATACGACAAAGTTTTGTGAGCCAAGTTTCGTGCAAAACAAACCAAGTTTGAGCTATTTATGCGCAAAAGGGCCAACAACACTTAAAAACGCATAAAATCACAACTTAACACGTAATTTCTAGCTTACGACTATGATTTTCAATTCTAACCACTTCAACATAATAATATATACCAAAAAGTGTTGTGTGCCATGTTTCGTGCAAAACAAACCAAGTTTGAGCTACTTTATGCGCAAAAGTTCCGAAAACGCTTAAAAATCCATAAAATCACAACTTTACACGTAATTTCTACCATATGATTATGAATTTCAATTCTAACCACTTCAACACAATATTATATATGAAAAAGTGTTGTTTGCCAAGTTTCGTGCAAAACAAACGAAGATTGACCTACTTTATGCGCAAAAGTACCAAAAAATCCTTAAAAACCCTTAAAATCGCAACTTAACAGGTAATTTCTAGCATATGACTATGACTTTCAATTCTAACCACTTCAAACAATAATATATACCAAATAGTGTTATGTGCCAAGTTTGGTGCAAAACAAACAAAGTTTGAACTATTTTATGCGCAAAGGTGCCAAAAATGCTTAAAAACCCATAAAATCACAACTTAACACGTAATTTCTATCATATGACGATGATTTTCAATTCTAACCACTTCAACACAATAATATATACCAAATAGTGTTCTGTGCCAAGTTTCGTGCAAAACTATCCAACATGGAGCTACTTTATGCTCAAAAGTGCCAAAAACGCGTAAAAACCCATAAAATAGCAACTTAACACGTAATTTCTAGCAGATGACTATGATTTTCAATTCTAACCACTTCAACACAATAATATATACGACAATGTTTTGTGAGCCAAGTTTCGTGCAAAACAAACCAAGTTTGAGCTATTTATGCGCAAAAGGGCCAACAACACTTAAAAACGCATAAAATCACAACTTAACACGTAATTTCTAGCTTACGAATATGATTTTCAATTCTAACCACTTCACCATAATAATATATACCAAAACGTGTTGTGTGCCATGTTTCGTGCAAAACAAACCAAGTTTGAGCTACTTTATGCGCAAAAGTTCCAAAACGCTTAAAAATCCATAAAATCACAACTTTACACGTAATTTCTACCATATGATTATGATTTTCAATTCTAACCACTTCAACACAATATTATATATGAAAAAGTGTTGTTTGCCAAGTTTCGTGCAAAACAAACCAAGATTGACCTACTTTATGCGCAAAAGTACCAAAAACGCTTAAAAAACCCTTAAAATCGCAACTTAACAGGTAATTTCTAGCTTATGACTACGACTTTCAATTCTAACCACTTCAAAACACTAATATATACCAAATAGTTTTATGTGCCAAGTTTGGTGCAAAACAAACAAAGTTTGAACTATTTTATGCGCAAAGGTGCCAAAAAATGCTTAAAAACCCATAAAATCACAACTTAACACGTAATTTCTATCATATGACGAAGATTTTCAATTCGAACATCTTCAACACAATAATATATACCAAATAGTGATCTGTGCCATGTTTCGTGCAAAACTATCAAACATGGAGCTACTTTATAGCGCAAAAGTGCCAAAAACGCGTAAAAACCCATAAAATAGCAACTTAACACGTAATTTCTAGCGTATGATTATGATTTTCAATTCTAACCACTTCAACACAATAATATATACGACAAAGTTTTGTGAGCCAAGTTTCGTGCAAAACAAACCAAGTCTGAGCTATTTATGCGCAAAAGGGCCAACAACACTTAAAAACGCATAAAATCACAACTTAACACGTAATTTCTAGCTTTACGACTATGATTTTCAATTCTAACCACTTCAACATAATAATATATACCAAAAAGTGTTGTGTGCCATGTTTCGTGCAAAACAAACCAAGTTTGAGCTACTTTATGCGCAAAAGTTCCGAAAACGCTTAAAAATCCATAAAATCACAACTTTACACGTAATTTCTACCATATGATTATGATTTTCAATTCTAACCACTTCAACACAATATTATATATGAAAAAGTGTTGTTTGCCAAGTTTCGTGCAAAACAAACGAAGATTGACCTACTTTATGCGCAAAAGTACCAAAAATCCTTAAAAACCCTTAAAATCGCAACTTAACAGGTAATTTCTAGCATATGACTATGACTTTCAATTCTAACCACTTCAAAACAATAATATATACCAAATAGTGTTATGTGCCAAGTTTGGTGCAAAACAAACAAAGTTTGAACTATTTTATGCGCAAAGGTACCAAAAATTCTTAAAAACCCATAAAATCACAACTTAACACGTAATTTCTATCATATGACTATGATTTTCAATTCGAACATCTTCAACACAATAATATATACCAAATAGTGATCTGTGCCAAGTTTCGTGCAAAACTATCAAACATGGAGCTACTTTATGCGCAAAAGTGCCAAAAACGCGTAAAAACCCATAAAATAGCAACTTAACACGTAATTTCTAGCGTATGATTATGATTTTCAATTCTAACCACTTCAACACAATAATATATACGACAAAGTTTTGTGAGCCAAGTTTCGTGCAAAACAAACCAAGTTTGAGCTATTTATGCGCAAAAGGGCCAACAACACTTAAAAAACGCATAAAATCACAACTTAACACGTAATTTCTAGCTTACGACTATGATTTTCAATTCTCACCACTTCAACATAATAATATATACCAAAAAGTGTTGTGTGCCATGTTTCGTGCAAAACAAACCAAGTTTGAGCTACTTTATGCGCAAAAGTTCCGAAAACGCTTAAAAATCCATAAAATCACAACTTTACACGTAATTTCTACCATATGATTATGATTTTCAATTCTAACCACTTCAACACAATATTATATATGAAAAAGTGTTGTTTGCCAAGTTTCGTGCAAAACAAACGAAGATTGACCTACTTTATGCGCAAAAGTACCAAAAATGCTTATAAAACCCTTAAAATCGCAACTTAACAGGTAATTTCTAGCATATGACTATTACTTTAAATTCTAACCACTTCAAAACAATAATATATACCAAATAGTGTTATGTGCCAAGTTTGGTGCAAAACAAACAAAGTTTGAACTATTTTATGCGTAAAGGTGCCAAAAATGCTTAAAAAACCATAAAATCACAATTTATCATGTAATTTCTATCATATGACTATGATTTTCAATTCTAACCATTTCAACACAATATTATATACCAAATAGTGTTCTATGCCAAGTTTCGTGCAAAACTATCCAACATGGAGCTACTTTATGCGCAAAAGTGCCAAAAAACGCGTAAAAACTCGTAAAATAGCAACTTAACACGTAATTTCTAGCGTATGACTATGATTTTCAATTCTAACCACTTCAACACAATGATATATATGACAAAGTTTTGTGAGCCAAGTTTCGTGCAAAACAAACCAAGTTTGAGCTATTTATGCGCAAAAGGGCCAACCACTCTTAAAAACGCATAAAATCACAACTTAACACGTAATTTCTAGCTTACGACTATGATTTTCAATTCTAACCACTTAAACATAATAATATATACCAAAAAGTGTTGTGTGCCATGTTTCGTGCAAAACAAACCAAGTTTGAGCTACTTTATGCGCAAAAGTTCCGAAAACGCTTAAAAATCCATAAAATCACAACTTTACACGTAATTTCTACCATATGATTATGATTTTCAATTCTAACCACTTCAACACAATATTATATATGAAAAAGTGTTGTTTGCCAAGTTTCGTGCAAAACAAACGAAGATTGACCTACTTTATGCGCAAATGTACCAAAAATCCTTAAAAACCCTTAAAATCGCAACTTAACAGGTAATTTCTAGCATATGACTATGACTTTCAATTCTAACCACTTCAAAACAATAATATATACCAAATAGTGTTATGTGCCAAGTTTGGTGCAAAACAAACAAAGTTTGAACTATTTTATGCGCAAAGGTACCAAAAATTCTTAAAAACCCATAAAATCACAACTTAACACGTAATTTCTATCATATGACGATGATTTTCAATTCGAACATCTTCAACACAATAATATATACCAAATAGTGATCTGTGCCAAGTTTCGTGCAAAACTATCAAACATGGAGCTACTTTATGCGCAAAAGTGCCAAAAACGCGTAAAAACCCATAAAATAGCAACTTAACACGTAATTTCTAGCGTATGATTATGATTTTCAATTCTAACCACTTCAACACAATAATATATACGACAAAGTTTTGTGAGCCAAGTTTCGTGCAAAACAAACCAAGTTTGAGCTATTTATGCGCAAAAGGGCCAACAACACTTAAAAACGCATAAAATCACAACTTAACACGTAATTTCTAGCTTACGACTATGATTTTCAATTCTAACCACTTCAACATAATAATATATACCAAAAAGTGTTGTGTGCCATGTTTCGTGCAAAACAAACCAAGTTTGAGCTACTTTATGCGCAAAAGTTCCGAAAACGCTTAAAAATCCATAAAATCACAACTTTACACGTAATTTCTACCATATGATTATGATTTTCAATTCTAACCACTTCAACACAATATTATATATGAAAAAGTGTTGTTTGCCAAGTTTCGTGCAAAACAAACGAAGATTGACCTACTTTATGCGCAAAAGTACCAAAAATCCTTAAAAAACCCTTAAAATCGCAACTTAACAGGGTAATTTCTAGCATATGACTATGACTTTCAATTCTAACCACTTCAAAACAATAATATATACCCAAATAGTGTTATGTGCCAAGTTTGGTGCAAAACAAACAAAGTTTGAACTATTTTATGCGCAAGGTGCCAAAAATGCTTAAAAACCCATAAAATCACAACTTAACACGTAATTTCTATCATATGACGATGATTTTCAATTCTAACCACTTCAACACAATAATATATACCCACAAATTAGTGTTCTGTGCCAAGTTTCGTGCAAAACTATCCAACATGGAGCTACTTTATGCTCAAAAGTGCCAAAAACGCGTAAAAACCCATAAAATAGCAACTTAACACGTAATTTCTAGCAGATGACTATGATTTTCAATTCTAACCACTTCAACACAATAATATATACGACAATGTTTTGTGAGCCAAGTTTCGTGCAAAACAAACCAAGTTTGAGCTATTTATGCGCAAAAGGGCCAACAACACTTAAAAACGCATAAAATCACAACTTAACACGTAATTTCTAGCTTACGACTATGATTTTCAATTCTAACCACTTCACCATAATAATATATACCAAAACGTGTTGTGTGCCATGTTTCGTGCAAAACAAACCAAGTTTGAGCTACTTTATGCGCAAAAGTTCCAAAAACGCTTAAAAATCCATAAAATCCACAACTTTACACGTAATTTCTACCATATGATTATGATTTTCAATTCTAACCACTTCAACACAATATTATATATGAAAAAGTGTTGTTTGCCAAGTTTCGTGCAAAACAAACCAAGATTGACCTACTTTATGCGCAAAAGTACCAAAAACGCTTAAAAACCCTTAAAATCGCAACTTAACAGGTAATTTCTAGCTTATGACTACGACTTTCCATTCTAACCACTTCAAAACACTAATATATACCAAATAGTTTTATGTGCCAAGTTTGGTGCAAAACAAACAAAGTTTGAACTATTTTATGCGCAAAGGTGCCAAAAATGCTTAAAAACCCATAAAATCACAACTTAACACGTAATTTCTATCATATGACGAAGATTTTCAATTCGAACATCTTCAACACAATAATATATACCAAATAGTGATCTGTGCCATGTTTCGTGCAAAACTATCAAACATGGAGCTACTTTATGCGCAAAAGTGCCAAAAACGCGTAAAAACCCATAAAATAGCAACTTAACACGTAATTTCTAGCGTATGATTATGATTTTCAATTCTAACCACTTCAACACAATAATATATACGACAAAGTTTTGTGAGCCAAGTTTCGTGCAAAACAAACCAAGTCTGAGCTATTTATGCGCAAAAGGGCCAACAACACTTAAAAACGCATAAAATCACAACTTAACACGTAATTTCTAGCTTACGACTATGATTTTCAATTCTAACCACTTCAACATAATAATATATACCAAAAAGTGTTGTGTGCCATGTTTCGTGCAAAACAAACCAAGTTTGAGCTACTTTATGCGCAAAAGTTCCGAAAACGCTTAAAAATCCATAAAATCACAACTTTACACGTAATTTCTACCATATGATTATGATTTTCAATTCTAACCACTTCAACACAATATTATATATGAAAAAGTGTTGTTTGCCAAGTTTCGTGCAAAACAAACGAAGATTGACCTACTTTATGCGCAAAAGTACCAAAAATCCTTAAAAACCCTTAAAATCGCAACATAACAGGTAATTTCTAGCATATGACTATGACTTTCAATTCTAACCACTTCAAAACAATAATATATACCAAATAGTGTTATGTGCCAAGTTTGGTGCAAAACAAACAAAGTTTGAACTATTTTATGCGCAAAGGTACCAAAAATTCTTAAAAAGCCATAAAATCACAACTTAACACGTAATTTCTATCATATGACGATGATTTTCAATTCGAACATCTTCAACACAATAATATATACCAAATAGTGATCTGTGCCAAGTTTCGTGCAAAACTATCAAACATGGAGCTACTTTATGCGCAAAAGTGCCAAAAACGCGTAAAAAACCCATAAAATAGCAACTTAACACGTAATTTCTAGCGTATGATTATGATTTTCAATTCTAACCACTTCAACACAATAATATATACGACAAAGTTTTGTGAGCCAAGTTTCGTGCAAAACAAACCAAGTTTGAGCTATTTATGCGCAAAAAGGGCCAACAACACTTAAAAAACGCATAAAATCACAACTTAACACGTAATTTCTAGCTTACGACTATGATTTTCAATTCTAACCACTTCAACATAATAATATATACCAAAAAGTGTTGTGTGCCATGTTTCGTGCAAAACAAACCAAGTTTGAGCTACTTTATGCGCAAAAGTTCCGAAAACGCTTAAAAATCCATAAAATCACAACTTTACACGTAATTTCTACCATATGATTATGAATTTCAATTCTAACCACTTCAACACAATATTATATATGAAAAAGTGTTGTTTGCCAAGTTTCGTGCAAAACAAACGAAGATTGACCTACTTTATGCGCAAAAGTACCAAAAATCCTTAAAACCCTTAAAATCGCAACTTAACAGGTAATTTCTAGCATATGACTATGACTTTCAATTCTAACCACTTCAAAACAATAATATATACCAATAGTGTTATGTGCCAAGTTTGGTGCAAAACAAACAAAGTTTGAACTATTTTATGCGCAAAGGTGCCAAAAATGCTTAAAAACCCATAAAATCACAACTTAACACGTAATTTCTATCATATGACGATGATTTTCAATTCTAACCACTTCAACACAATAATATATACCAAATAGTGTTCTGTGCCAAGTTTCGTGCAAAACTATCCAACATGGAGCTACTTTATGCTCAAAAGTGCCAAAAACGCGTAAAAACCCATAAAATAGCAACTTAACACGTAATTTCTAGCAGATGACTATGATTTTCAATTCTAACCACTTCAACACAATAATATATACGACAATGTTTTGTGAGCCAAGTTTCGTGCAAAACAAACCAAGTTTGAGCTATTTATGCGCAAAAGGGCCAACAACACTTAAAAACGCATAAAATCACAACTTAACACGTAATTTCTAGCTTACGAATATGATTTTCAATTCTAACCACTTCACCATAATAATATATACCAAAACGTGTTGTGTGCCATGTTTCGTGCAAAACAAACCAAGTTTGAGCTACTTTATGCGCAAAAGTTCCAAAAACGCTTAAAAATCCATAAAATCACAACTTTACACGTAATTTCTACCATATGATTATGATTTTCAATTCTAACCACTTCAACACAATATTATATATGAAAAAGTGTTGTTTGCCAAGTTTCGTGCAAAACAAACCAAGATTGACCTACTTTATGCGCAAAAGTACCAAAAACGCTTAAAACCCTTAAAATCGCAACTTAAACAGGTAATTTCTAGCTTATGACTACGACTTTCAATTCTAACCACTTCAAAACACTAATATATACCAAA